>NC_054056.1:17725183-17759485 GCF_017639655.2 Falco naumanni
CCGTCTGGGTGTCCTCCATCCATCCAGATGTTTTTCATCCATCCATCCGTGGGTCCGTCTGGCTGTCCTCCATCCATCCAGATCTTTTTTATCCATCCACCCATCTGTGGGTCCCTCTGGGTGTCCCTCTATCCATCCAGATGTTCTCAATCCATCCGTGGGTCCCTCTGGGTGTCCCTCCATCCGTCCAGATGTTCTCCGTCCATCCATCTATCAGACTCCGTTTTGTTCATTGCTCTGGGTCTCCATCACCCATCCATCCATCTGGGTCTTCTCCATCCATCCATCCGGGTCTTTATCCATCTATCCATCCACGCGTCTATCGGTCTTTTTCATCCATCCATGTATGTAGTGATCTCTGTATCCTCCATCCATCTGTTTGGGTCTTCTCCATCCACCTAGGTCTCCATCTATCCAGATGTTCTCCATCTCTTCATCTGGGTCTTCTCCATCCATCCATCTCTTCATCTGGGTCTTGTCCACCCATCCTGATGTTCTCCGTCCATCTACGCATCCATCCGGGTTTTCTTCATCCACTTGGGTCTCTATCAATCCATCCAGATGTTCTCCATGCATCGATTTGGGTCTTTTCCATTCATCCATATGTTCATCTAGGTCTTGTCCATCCCTTCGTCCATATGGGTCTTGTCTGTCCATCTATTCATCGGTATGGGTCTTCTCCATCCATCCATCCAGATGTTCTCCATCCATCCACCCGTCCATCTGGGTCTTCATTCATGCATCCATCCGTCTCTTCATTTGGGTCTTGTCCACAAATCCATCTAGGTCTCCGTCCATCCATCCACGCGTCCATCCGGGTCTTCTTCACCCACCCATCTATCTTGGTCTCTTCCATCCCCCTGCTCTAACCTACACTTCCCACAATGGCTGGTACCTTCTGGTGGCCCCACAACTCTCATCAGCCTTTGCCCCACCCCCTCATGAGGCATCATGGGAGTTGTAGTCTTGGGCCTCACCCCATATGGGGGGGGAGGGGCGTGTGGTGGTGGGGGAGGGGGACTTTGGCGGGGTGGGGGGATGTTTTGGGGGAGTCAATAACCCCCCTCTGACCTTCTCTCCTGCTGCTGCCATGGACAGGACGTGGGGTAAGTGGCCCCCCCCTCCCCTCCCCCCACCCATTTGGGGTCTCCAAGTCTTGGGGTCCACCAGGCTTGTCCTCTCCACCCCTAACTTCTGGAGTGTCCCCCCCCAGATATCTCCAAGTCGTGGGGTCCCCCCCAGATCTCCAACTCTTGAGGCCTGCCTCCCAATTCCCAATCCAACCAATGTCCCTTTCACCCCCTTCCCTCATTTTTGGGGTACCCTTAATGCCCCTCCCCCTCTGCTTTTGCCCCACCCCCCAGGACTTCTTGGTCACCGTGGCCTTCTCCTTCCTGTGGCTGGTGAGCTCCTCAGCGTGGGCCAAGGCCCTGACGGACATCAAGACCTCGACGGCGTCCCCCCTGCCTCACTGCCCACCCCCCTCTGTCAGCTGCTTCCCGGCTGGGGTCACCCCCATGGGGTCCCTCAACGTCTCTGTGGTGGGTCTTCGGGGGGGAGGGAGGGGAAACTGAGGCACGGCGGGGGGGGTGGGGGCTTGAGGAACCTCTGGAGAACCCACGGTTCAAGGTGGACCTCATGGAGGTGGGTGGTGGCGGGGAGAAGATGGAGGGAGGGGGGGAAATGGAGGTAGGGGAGGGGGGTTGGGGCAACAGAGGCATGGGGGGGAGGGGACTTGGGGGGTCTTCTCTACATTTTCCCAACCCCTCCCCCCTCCCCCAGGTCTTCGGCTTCCTCAACCTGGTCCTCTGGGTGGGCAGCTCTTGGTTTGTCTACAAGGAGACCAACTTCCACCGCCCGGCCCCCGCTCCCACCCCCGGGCCAGCCACCATGTAACCCCCATTCCCTGATGCAGCTCTACGGTGCGTGTCCCCACCCCTCCCCCACTCCTCCTCCACACCTCCCCCTCCTTACGGTTGCCACCGACACCATTGTGGTGCCTTCTTGGGGGAGATGCCACCAGCTCCTTCTTCTCATTGCCCTCGTTGCCGTTTCTTTGGATGTTTGTGGTATCGCTGAATTTGGGGCATTTTGGGTGGGTTTGGGGTTTGTTTTTTTATTATTATTTTTTTGAAGCTAATTTTATTGCCGCTGAGGCCGCGGGAGGAAGAAGGTCATGGTGTTCCTTGGGGTGCGGTGGGCGCGCCACCACCGACGCCGCGTGGGTTGGGTGCTGGGCGGGGGCTGGTTGGCGGAGCCGCGTCCTCCTCTCGGCGCGGGCATGGCTGGGTGGCGGTGGCTTGGCCTCCTCCGCTTGCCCCCGGGTGCGGATCAGCCACGGGTGGGGCAGGGTGAGGTGGGGGTAGGCAGGAGGTGAGGTCACGTTGACATTGACCGGCCTCAGCTGGGTCCTTCTCCAGTTTCTTGGGCTCTGTAGGGGGTTGGGCAAGTGGGCCTGGGCTCAGGCCTCAGCATGGGCCTTGGCTCGGGCCTTGATGGGCCTTGACTTCGGTCTTGTCCTTGGCCTCGACTCAGGTCTTCACGTGGGCCTCAACTCGGGCCTTGATGGGCCTTGACTTTGGTCTTGTCCTTGGCCTCAACTCAGGTCTTCACGTGGGCCTCAACTCGGGCTTTGATGGGCCTTGACTTCGGTCTTGTCCTTGGCCTCGACTTGGGCCTTGAGGGGTGTCGACTTGGGTGTTGTCCTTGGCCTCAACTTGGGTCCTGACTCAGGCCTCGACACGGGCCTTGACTTGGATCCTGACTTGGGTCTCTATTTGGGCCTCGACTCGGGCCTTGATAGGCCTAGACTCGGGTCTTGTCCTTGGTCTCGGCTCGGGCCTCACCTTGGGTCTTTGTGTGGGTCTTGGTTTGGGCTTTGGCTCATCCTTGACTCAGGCCTTGACCTGGGTCCTGAATTAGGCCTCGACATGGGCCTCGATTTGAGCCTTGACTTGGGTCCTGATTCAGGCCTTGATTTGGGCCTCGACTTGGGTCTTCACTGGGGCCTGGGCTCGGGCCTTGATAGGCCTTGACTCGGGCCTTGATGGGCCTTGACTTGGGTCTTGTCCTTGCCCTCGACTTGTGTCCTGACTCGGGTCTCTATGGGCCTAGACTCGGGTCTTGTCCTTGGTCTTGGCTCGGGCCTTGACTTGGGTCTTTGTGTGGGTCTTGGTTTGGGCCTTGGCTCAGCCTCGACTGGGGTCCTGACCTGGGTCCTGACCCGGGCCTCGACTCAGGACTCAACACGGGCCTCAATTTGTGCTTTGACTCGGGTCTTCACTGGGGCCTGGGCTCAGGCCTCAATTTGGGCCTCGACTCGGGTCTTCACAGGGGCCTTGACCTGGGCCTTGGTGTAGGCCTCGATTTGGGCCTTGACTGTTGGCTTGACCGTTGGCTTGACTGTTGGATTGAGGTTGACCCTTGGGTTGGGTTTGTCTCCTTGTCTTCTGGAAGACCTGGCTTGACCACCATTGGTGGTGGAGACTTGTGGTTAGCCACCACTGGTGGGGCTGGACGTCACCCAGATTGGTCTGTTCCGGTTGGCTCAGTCAGGGATTGGTCGACTTGGCCTCGACCTCGGTTGACCATTGGTTGAGGTCAACCAGGTTGGGTTGCCCTTGTCTCCTTGGCTTGTGGTGGATCTTCCCAGTTGCCTCCTCAACGCTCCTTGACCACCGATGGCCACCTCTGTTGGTGCCTGGGCTGGCCATCTTGGTCCTGGTTGAGTAGCCACTGGCCTGGTTGAGTAGCCACCATGAGTTGCCACTGGCCCTGTTGAGTAGCCACCAGCTCGGTTGAGTTGCCACCATGAGTAGCCACTGGCTCTGTTGAGTAACCAGCATGAGTTGCTCACAGGCCCGGTTGAGTTGCCACTGGCCCCATTGAGTAGCCACCACAAGTTGCCACAGGCCTGGTTGGGTCGCCACCAGCCTGGTTGAGTAGCCACCATGAGTAGCCACTGGCCCGGTTGGGTCGCCACCAGCCCGGTTGAGTAGCCACCATGAGTAGCCACCGGCCCGGTTGGGTCGCCACCAGCCCGGTTGAGTAGCCACCGGCCCGGTCGGGTCGCCACCAGCCCGGTTGAGTAGCCACCGGCCCGGTTGAGTAGCCACCATGAGTAGCCACCGGCCCCATTGAGTAGCCACGATGAGTCGCCACTGGTCCAGTTGAGTCACCACCGGCCCCATTGAGTTGCCACTGGCCCCATTGAATAGCCACCTTGAGTGGCCACCAGCACAGTTGAGTAGCCACCGGCCCCGTTGAGTAGCCACCAACCTCCTCCTCCTCCTCCAATCCTCTCAGGGCTCCACCCATGGGTGTCACACCCCCCCTGGCACCCCTCCCCCGCTTCCCCACCCCCCTCCCCTGTGTCCTCGGCAGGTGGGGGAGGGGCCGGGCAGGGACAAACACTACACACGCCCCCCTCCTCACACTCCTCCCCCTCCTCCTCATGGTGGGTGGGGTTAAGGTGACCCATGACTTGATGGGAACCCATGGGTGACCATGTTCCGGGTCTTCTCCACTGGCTTGTCCCCACACCCACCCTCCCACTTTTCTGTGATGTCATCCTCCCCCTCCTCCACCTCCTCCCCAATGGGGGTTGGGGTCTCCTCCCATGTCCCTTCCCCCACCTCCTGTTGTGCAACTGCCTCAATAAAGAGTTTATGGTAGAACCTCGTCAATCCATATCTGGGGGGGGGATGGGCCACGGGGACCTTCCCCTCCCCCTGTGGCTGGGACCTCGGGGGGTGGGGGAGGGGTCTGGGGGTGTGGGGTGGGACAAGCTGAAGTAAACCCCTAGTAGACGTAGCAGACTCCACGCTGCCTTTGCTCCTCGTTTATTGTCCCTCCCCCCGCATTGTGTCTTCTCCATGACCCAGGAGTCCATGGTTGTGGCCTCCTCTTGGCTTCTGTGTGTGGTCCATGGTGGCCCAGGTCCGGGGTAGCTTGGATTGGTGGCCCGAGTTGGGGTGGGTGGTGGCCCTGGGGTGTGGTCTGGGTCTGGGTCACTGCTTGTGATCTGTGATGGCCCATGTCTGTGTGTTGGTGGCCTTGGTGGCGGGCCAGGGTGGCCGGGAGCGGTGTCTTCATGTTTGTGGTTGTCTGTGGTGGCCCAGATCTATGGTCCATGATGGCCCAGGTCTGTGTCTTGTTGTCCATGGTGGCCCAGATCCATGGTAGCCAAGATCCATGGTGGCCCAGATCTGCATCTCGTTGTCCATGGTGGCCCAGATCCATGGTCCATGGTGCCCCAGATCTGCATCTCGTTGTCTGTGGTGGCCCAGATCTGTGTCTCGTTGTCCGTGTTGGCCCAGGTCCATGGTGGCCCAGATCTGTGTCTTGTTGTACATGGTGGCCCAGATCCATGGTCCATGGTGGCCCAGACCTGTGGTCCATAGTAGCCCAGATACATGGTGGCCCAGATCATAGTCCATCATGGCCCAGATCCATGGCCCGTGGTAGCCCAGATCCATGGTCCATGGTGGCCCAGATCCATGGTCCATCATGGTCCATATCCGTGGCCCATGGTAGCCCAGGCTGGTGGTCCATGGTGGCCCTCCTTCATAGTAGCCCAGACTTGTGGTCCATGGTAGCCCAGATCCATGGTCCACAGTGGCCCAGATCCATGGTCCATGGTGGCCCTGCTTCATGGTAGCCCAGACCTGTGGTTCATGGTAGCCCAGATCCATGGTCCACGGTGGCCCAGACCTGTGGTCCATGGTAGCCCAGATCTGTGGTCCACAGTAGCCTAGACCCGTGGTGGCCCAGATCCATGGTTCATGGTGACACAGATCCATGGTCCATGGTGGCCCACACCCATGGCCCTTGGTGGCCCACACCCATGTCTCCACCCACAGCTCCGCGGTGGCCCAACCTCCTTCCTTGCTGTCCTTGGCTGTTACCCGTGGTGGCCCACCTCCCTCTACCTCCTCGTGGTCTTCGGTGGCCCGGCGGGGGGGGTTGGTGGCCACCTCCTAGTTACGGTTCATGGTCTCCAGGATCCAATCCACGTACTTGCAGACGCGGGTGTAGACCCCTGGGCGGCCGGGCAGGGCGCAGGTCTGCAGCCCCCAGGACACGATCCCCTGGAGGGTCCCGTTACAGGACAGTGGCCCCCCGGAGTCACCCTGTGAGGGGAGGGGACAACATTTGGGGAGGGAGGGGACATTTGGGGGGACCCCCCACCCCCCCCGCGGTGGGGCGGCAACCTTAGGAGGAGCTTTCCAAGCTGGGGGAGGTCTAGACCCTGGGGGTTGAAGGACATGTGGGGATGGGGGGCCACCAGGGTGGAGTAGTGGTTTTGGGGGTTGCAGGGGGGGGTCCTTCCTTGCCCCTCCCCCCCACCCCCCCCACCCACCCCCCCTCGGGTACCTGGCAGGAGTCGATACGCTTGTTGCGCACCCCGGCGCAAAGCATGTTGGGAGTGATGCGCTGGGGGTAGGCACGGCGGCATTCGGCCTCAGGGAGGATGTTGACATAGGCGCAGATCAGGTGACGGGGGAGGGTCACTGCGGGGGGAGGGGGCACGGGGGGGGTCAGCGATGGCGGGGGACCCCCCAGGGGCTGCTGGGCTGCTCTGGGACCTACTCATAGGTTACTCCTCAGTTACTCCTAGGTTACGCATAGATTACATGCTGGTTATGCACTGGTTTGCCATCAGTTGCTTACAGGTTACTTGTAGGTTATGCCTGAGTTACCTCTAGGTTACTCATAGGTTATGCTTTCGTTACTTCTAGGTTACTCATAGGTTATGCCTTAGTTACTTCTAGGTTACTTATAGGTTATGTCTCAGTTACGTTGAGGTTACAGGTTTAGTAGGGGTTTACTCTGGTCTCAGTACAGTTTTACTGGGGACTTACTACAGTCTTATTAGGGGCTTATGGGTTTACTACAGTCTTACTAGGGGTTTACTGTGGGTTTACTACAGGTTTATTAAAGGATTACTACTTGTTTGCCATGGCCTTACTACTGGTTTGCCATGGTCTTACTACTGGTTTACTAGGTGTTTACTGGGGGCTTACTACAGATTTACTAGGGACTTACTGTGGATTTATTACAGGTTTACTATGGCTTTACTACAGGTTGACTACGGGCCTACTGTTGGTTTACTCCGGGCCTACTAAGGGTTTACTACAGGTTTGTTATAGGTTGACTACAGGTTGGATCTACCGTGGGTTTACTCTGGGTCTACTAAGCATTTACAATATGCTTACTACAGCTTTACTACAGGTTTGCCAGGGGCCCGGGGGGGAGCGTCACTGACCTTGGGGGGTGGTGACGGTGCCCCAGCCCGAGACGAGGCAGGTGGCGCCGGGGGGGGCACAGGCGGGCGGCAGGGGGAGGGGCTGCACGGCCGGGCCCAGCGCCACCGGCCGCTCCAGCTTGAGCAGCAGGAGGTCGTTGTCCAGGGTGGTGGGGTTAAAGGCTGGGTGGGGGATGGTCTTGGTCACCACCCGGTCCTGCTCCGCCCCCTCCCGCCGCTGCAGGTCGTTCTCGCCCAGGCGCAGGCGCAGGCCTCTGCAGGGGGGCAGGGGTGGGGGGTGGGGTGGGGGGGGGAGGGGTTTGGGACATGGGTGATGGAGGTGGGACATCGATATGGAACATGGGTGGGACATGGGACATGGGACATGGGACATGGAGGGGACAGGTGGGACATTGGACACGGGGACATGGGTGGGACATGGGACACGGGTGGGACAGGTGGGACATGGGACATGGAGGGGACAGGTAGGACATGGGGATGGAGGTGGGACATGGGCAGGACATGGGACATGGGTGGGACAGATGGGACGTGGGTGAGACAGGTGGGACATTGGACATGAGGACATGGGACATGGGTGGGACATGGGACACGGGTGGGACATGGGACATGGAGGGGACAGGTGGGACATTGGACATGGGGACATGGGTGGGACGTGGGACACGGGTGGGACAGGTGGGACATGGGACATGGAGGGGACAGGTAGGACATGGGGATGGAGGTGGGACATGGAGGGGACAGGTAGGACATGGGGATGGAGGTGGGACATGGGACATGGGACATGGGTGGGACAGATGGGACGTGGGTGAGACAGGTGGGACATTGGACATGGGGACATGGGTGGGACATGGGACACGGGTGGGACAGGTGGGACATGGGACATGGAGGGGACAGGTAGGACATGGGGATGGAGGTGGGACATGGGCGGGACATGGGACATGGGACATGGGTGGGACAGATGGGACGTGGGTGAGACAGGTGGGACATTGGACATGAGGACATGGGACATGGGACATGGGTGGGACATGGGACACGGGTGGGACAGGTGGGACATGGGGATGGAGGTGGGACATGGAACATGGGTGGGACATGGGACACAGGTGGGACAGGTGGGACATGGGACATGGGTGGGACATGGAGAAGGTCACAGGTGGGACATGTGGGATGTCCCCATCCCCATGGGTGTCCCCCCTCCCCATGAGGTTCACCCACTCCCAATGGGATGTCCCCCCTCCCCACAGGTGTCCCCATGGGATGTCCCTCTCCCCATGAGGGTGTCCCCCTCCCCGTGAGGTTCTCCATGATGGTCCCCATGGGATGTCCCCCTCCCCATGAGGTTCCTCACCTCCCAATGGGATGTCCCCCCTCCCCACAGGTGTCCCCATGGGATGTTCCCCTCCCCATGAGATGTCCCCATGGGTGTGTCCCCCTCCCCCCGGGGTGCCCCCCCCCCCCACCTGCCGTTGCAGTGGGCGGCCGAGAGCACCCAGCGGTCGCGCAGCAGGACACCGCCGCAGTGGATGGGGCGGTAGATGTAGACCTGCCAGGGCTGCGAGTGGGGGGATGCAGGGGTAACCCCCGATGATCCGGTCCTCGTCCTGCTCCGCCTGTCCCCCCCCGGGGGACGAGGGGACACTGGCCACCGCTGGTCCAGCCCGTGTCTGAGAGTGGCCAGAGGGACATGGGCCACCCCAGGGGGCAGCACCTTGGGGGCATGGGCCACCAGTGGTCTGGCCATGGGTTCCTCCTGCCAGAGGGACATGGGTCACCAGGTGTGTTGCCTCCATGGGGACATCGGCCACCAGACGTTTCCCAATGGAGGGGACACTGGTCACCAGGTGTGTCACCTCCATGGGGACATGGGCCACCAGGCATGATCCCATGGAGCAGACATGGATCACCAGACATGTCCCCTCCATTTGGACATGGGCCACCAGACATGTCCCCATGGAGGGGATACAGGTCACCAGGCATGTCCCCATGGAGCAGACATGGGCCACCAGACATGTCCCCTCCATGGGGACATGGGTCACCAACTGTGTCCCTTCCATGAAGACATGGGCCACCAAATGTGTCCCCTCCCTGAGTTCCCTCTGTGGCGACACAGTTCACCAGACCTGTCACCTCCCTGGGGACATGGGCCACCACATGTCCCCTCCATGAAGACATGGGCCACCAGGTGTGACCCCTCCTTAGGCTCCATCTATGGGGACATGGAGGGGACCAAGGGGGGGGACATGGGGGGGGACAGTGACACGGGGGGGGTGGGGCCCCACGTACCTGTCAGCAGCAGGAGAAGCAGCACGATGGGCAGCGGCTCCATGGCCCTGGGGGGGGGAGGGGAGGGTCAGCGGGCACAGCGGCTGCACTGCCTGTCCCCTCCCCCACCTGTCCCCTCCCCCACCTGTCCCCTCCCCCACCTGTCCCCTCCCCCCGCCCATCCTGCCTGCTGTCCCTGCCCCCCCTCCCATCCCCCTCCCATCCCTTTCCCCTCCATCTTCCTTCCTTCCTCCATCTCTCCTTTCCTCTTCCCACCCCCCTTCCTTCCTCCTTCCATCCCCCCTTCTTTCCTCCTTTCTTCCTCCTTCCATTTCTCCTTCCAGCATCTTTCCATCCTTCTTGCATCTCTCCTTCTTTCCTCCTCCCATCCTTCCTTCTTCCGACCTTCCTGTCCTTTCATTTTTCCTTCCATCTCTCCTTCCTCCTTCCCTCCTCCCTCCATCTCTCCTTCCTTCTTCCTTACTCTTTTTCTCCTTTCTTTCCTTCTTCCTTCATCCTTCCCTCCCTCCCTACTTCCTCCTTCCATCTCTCCTTCATTCCTTCTTCCTTCACTCCTTCCGTCATTCTCCCTTCCTCCTTCCAGCCTTCTTCCTTCCATCTCTCCTTCCCTCCTCCTTCCTTCCTCCTTCCCTCCCTCCCTCCCTCCCTTCCTCCTTCCATCTGTCCTCCCTCCTTCCTCCTTCCATTTTTCCTTCCCTCCTCTTCCCTTCCTCCTTCCATCATCCTTCCATCCTTTTTCCATTTCTCCTTCCTTCCTTCCTCCTTCCATCTCTCCTTCCTTCTTCCATTTCTCCTTCCTTCCTCTTTCCCTCATCCTTCCCTCCTGCCTTCCTCCTTCCCTCCTTCCTTCCTCCCTCCCTCCCTCCCTCTTCCTCCCTCCCTCCATCTCTCCTTTCTTCTTCCATTTCTCCTTCCTTCCTCTTTCGCTCCTCCTTCCCTCCTTCCTTCCTCCTTCCCTCGTCCTTCCATCCCTCCCTCCCTCTTCCTTCCTCCTTCCATCTCTCCTTCCTTCTTCCATTTCTCCTTCCTCCCTCCTTCCTCCTTCCTTCCTTTTTCCTTCCCCCTTCCATCCCTCCCTCCCCCCTCCTTCCTCCTTCCATTTCTCCTTCCTTCCCTCTTCCTCCTTCCCCCCTCCCTCCTCCCATGTCACCTCCTGTCCATGTCACCGCGTGTCGCTGCGTGTTGCCGCGTGTCGTCGCGTGTCGCGTAGCAGCGGCGGGTGCCAGGCGGGGTGGGCGGGGGAGGGTTTTGTCACCAATTGGGAGGGGCCGGATCACCCCAAGCCCCACCCCTGGGGGTGCCTGGGGAGGGGGAGGGGCTGGGAGGGGGAGGGGCAGCAGGTGGGAGGGAGGAAAGGGGGGAGTGGATGGGGGGGAAGGGGGGATGGGGAGAGGGGAGGTGGGGTAAGGGGGGATGGGGAGGGGGGATGGGGGATGGAGAGAGGTGGGTGGGGGAGGGGTGGGGGAGGGACGATGGGTGGGGGAGGGGGGATAGGGGAGGGGTGGGTGGGGGAGGGGGCATGGAGGGATGGATGGGGAGGGGCAGATGGAGGGGGGAGGGGTGGGAGATGGGCAGGAGGCTGGAGGGGGTGGGGTAGGGACGATGGGGGGAGGGGGAGGGGTGGGCAGGGAGGGGTGGGGGGGATGGGCAGGGAATGGCCCAGTTTGACCTCCCGGGGTGGGGATAGGGAGGGCCGGGGCCTCTGTGGGCACGAGGGACTCGGGGGGGGGGGAAGCCCGGCCCCTCCCCGCCCCATCACGTTGCCACCGCCACCCTTTCCCCATCCCAGGCCTCCGTTTCCCTCCGGCCTTGTTATCTGCCCTAATTAGCGGCCTAACGAGGGCGGGGCAGTAGCTCAGCCCCGTGACTCACCCCTCCCCCCACCGCGACTCAGCGGCCCCTCCCCCCCCCCAATGTCACCCAGGTCGGCCCAGGTTTGCCCGATTTTGGCTCAATTCTGCCCAAAATTTTGGCGCAATTCCGCCGATTTTGGCTCAAATCTGCCCAATTTTGGGTCAATTCTGCCCAACTTGGGGTCAATTTTGCCCAATTTTGACTCGATTCCACCCGATTTTGGCTCAATTTTGTCCATTTTTTGGCTTAATTCTGCCAATTTTGGCTCAATTCCACCAATTTTGGCTCAAATCCTCCAGGTTTTGGCACAGTTTTGCCCATTTTTGGCTTCATTCTGCCAATTTTCGTTCAATTCTACAGAATTTAATTCAATTTCACCCGATTTTGGCACAATTTTGTAGATTTTTGGCTCAATTCTGCCCGATTTTGGCTCAATTTGCCCAATTTTGGTTCAATGTTGCCCAATTTTGGCTGAATTTTGCCAAATTTTGACTTGATTCCGTCCAATTTTAGCTCAATTTTGTCTATTTTCGGCTTAATTCTGCCGGTTTTGGCTCAATTCTGCCCCATTTTGGCTCAATTTGCCCAATTTTGCTTGAATGTTGCCCGATTTTGTTACAATTCTGCCCTATTTTGGCTCAGTTCCACCGATTTTGGCTCGAATCCTCCAGTTTTGGCACAATTTTGCCCATTTTTGGCTTAATTCTGCCAATTTTGGTTCAATTCCGCACGATTTTGATTCAATTCGGCCTGATTTTGGTGCAATTTTGTTGATTTTTGGCTTAGTTCTGCCGATTTCGGCTCAATTCCACCAATTTTGGTTCAATTCTGCCCGATTTTGGCTCAATTTACCCAATTTTTGTTCAATTTTGCCCAATTTTGACTTGATTCTGCTCGATTTGGGCTCAGTTTTGTCGATTTTTGGCTTATTTCTGCCAATTTTAGCTAAATTTCACCAATTTTGGCTCAATTCTACCCAATTTTTGCTCAATTCTGACTGATTTTGGCTCAAATTTGCCTAATTTTGTGTCAATTCCGCCTGAATTTGGCTCAATTCTTCCTGATTTTGGCTCGAATCCTTCAGATTTTGGCTCAATTTTTCCCATTTTTTGCTTAATTCTGTCAATTTTGGCTCAAATCTGCCTGATTTGGCTCAATTCCACCCAATTTTGCAAGTTTCTGCCTGATTTTGGCTCAATACCACCCATTTTTGGCCCACGTTCCCCAGTTTTGCCCATTTTTATCTGATTTTTCCCATTTTTGCCTGTTTTGCCCATTTTTTCCCATTTTTGCCCCATTTTCCCCATTATTTTCCCCATTTTGCCCGATTTTTCCCATTTTGCTCATTTTTGCCCCATTTTGCCCATTTTTGCCCCATTTTGGCCCGGTCCTGCCCAGTGTGACCCACGTTCCCCCCCAGGTGCCCCCAGGGATCCAGCGAAGCCACGGGGATGCGGGGGGGGGGGGGAGGGGTTTATTGGGGGGGAGGGGTCTGGGGGGGGTGTCGGTCCATCTGTGGTGGAATCTGTGGTGGGACCGGTCTATCTGTGGTGGGATCTATGGTAGGATTGATCCATCCATGGTGGGATCAGTCCATCCATGGTGAGATTGGTCCATCCATGGTGGGACCTGTCCATCCGTGGTGGGATCGGTCCATCTGTGGTGGGATCTGTGGTGGGATCGGTCCATCTATGGTGGGATTGATCCATCCATGGTGGGATCTGTGGCAGGATCAGTCCATCTGTGGTGTGATTGGTCCATCTGTGGTGAGATCGATCCATCCATGGTGGGATCTGTCCATCCTTGGTGGAATCTGTGGTGGGATGGTCTATCCATGATGGGCTCAGTCCATCCTTGGTGGGATCTGTAGTGGGATCGGTCCATCCGTGGTGGGATCTGTGGTGAGATCGGTCCATCTGTGGTGGAATTGGTCCAACCATGGTGGGATCTGTGGTGGGGTTGATCCTCTCTTGGTGGCTTCAGCCTCTCCATGGTGGGGTCAGATGGTCCATGTTGGGTTCTAGGGGGGGTTTGGTGGATGTGTGGTGGAGTCAGATGGTCCATGTTGGGTTCTAGGGGGGTTTGGTGGATCTGTGTTGGGGTCAGATGGTCCATGGTGGTTGGTAGGTGCATGGCGGTGGCACAAGGAGGTCTCAGGGCTGCCCCATGATCTCCCGGATCCATGGTAGGTAGTTGTAGACCTCGCTGTAGACCCCTGGCTTCCCTGCCTGCCCGCAGGGGTGGTCCCCCCAGGAGACGATGCCCTGGAGAACCCCCTGGCAGATGAGGGGACCTCCTGAGTCACCCTGGGGACAAAAGGGACCATGCCAGGACCTCGACCACACCCCCCAACCCAGGAGGACCCCAGGGTGGAGGTGGCCAAGCTGGTGGGACATGTGGCCACTGGTGGGGGCAGAAACTCTGGAGGATCTGGAGATGGTGGGACCAGGCACGGGGTGGTGGCCAGGGGACCCCAGGAGGTGGCCATGGGGGATGGGCATGTCTTGAAACCCAGGGATCCAAAGGGTGGTGACCATGGGTGGTGGGACGTCTCCAAGGTGAGGGGACCCAGGGGACCAAAGGCACGTGGTCGGGGGTGGTGGGTACGTAGGGATGGGTCACGGGGGGTTCCTCCAAGCCCAAGGGACAAGGGAGAGCGGTGGGGGGAGAGGACGTGGGGACGTGGCTGTAGGACACGAAGGTCTGGAGATACCTGGCAGGAGTCCTTGCCCGCCACGGTCCCACCGGCACACAACATGTCCTCAGTGAACTTGGCACCGTAGACCCGGCAACACGTGGCGTCACCCACCACGGTGACGTTGAGGCACTGGGGGGTGTCGGGGAAGGACTCTGGGGGGAGGGGCAAGTGTCCAAGCAGGGCCAGGGCCACCAGGGTCCATCTGGTGCATGGTTGACCCCAGCCAAGCCAAGGGAGGTGGAGGAGGTGCCACCACCCAACCCAATGAAGATCGAGGAGATGCCACCACCCAACTCAGTGAAGGTTGAAGAGATGCCACCACCCAACCCAAGGAATGCTGAGGTGACCACCTGGGTCACTTCCCTGCCCAGATGCCACCACCCAACCCAGTGAAGGTTGAGGAGATATCACCACCCAACCCAAGGAAAGTTGAGGAGATGCTACCACCCAACCCAAGGAAGGTTGAGGAGATGCCACCACCCAACCCAAGGAAGATTGATGAGATGTCATCACCCAACCAAATGAAGGTTGAGGAGATGCCACCACCCAACCCAGTGAAGGTGGAGGAGATGCCACCAGCCAGCCCCGCCCTGTACCTTGGGGGCTGGTGGTAGTCCCCCATCCCATGACAGTGCAGTTGTCGCCAGTGGCTGGGGGTCTTGTGGGCAAAGCCAGGGGCTGGACATGGGGGGTGGGGGTGAAGGGGGGCTCCACACGCAGCAGCATGAGGTCATGGGCGTAGGCGTTGTCTGCAGTGTCTGCGTTGAAGCCAGGGTGGACCACGATGTCCACGGCGGTGGCGAACTGCTCCCACCCCGTCAGGGTGGCCAGGCTGTGCTCCCCTGCCCGCACCTGGATGTGGCTGGGGGAGGGGACATGGTGGGACATGGTGGTGGTGGGACGTGGTGGTGGTGGTGGGATGTGGTGGTGGTGGTGGGATGTGGTGGTGGTGGGACATGGTGATGGTGGTGGGATGTGTTGGTGGGACGTGGTCATGGTGGTGGGACGTGGTGGTGGGACGTGGTGGTGGTGGGACGTGGTCATGGTGGTGGGACGTGGTGGTGGGACGTGGGGGGAGGGGCGTGATGAGGATGTGGTGGGGAGAGGACACGTGGGGGGTGGGGGAGGGGGAGGTGTGTGTGGGAGGGGCCGTGGTGGGCCGGGGTCACGATGGAAGGTGGCCGCTCCCAGTTCCATTCCCAGTGCTCCCAGTTTGCCTCTCAGGGCTCCCAGTGCCCCTCCCAGTGCCCCCAGTTCCCTTCCTATGGCCCCAATTCCCCACCCAGCACCTCCCAGTGCTCCCAGCTCCCCTCCCAGTGCCCCCAGTTCCCCTCCCAGTGCCCCCAGTTCCCTTTCTATGCCCCCAGTCTCCCTCCCAGTGCTCCCAGTTCGGACCTGGTGCGGCAGTGGGCGGCGGACAGGACCCACTGGGAGCTGAGCAGGGCCCCCCCGCACTGGTGCTGGTCGAAGTGGAAGAGCAGCACGAGGCCGGGGTGGGTGGGGGAGGGGCACTCGCTGCCCCCCAGGATCCGCTCGCCCCGCGGCTGGGCTGGGGGGAGGGGAGGGGAATGTTGGGGTGGTCCCGCGACCCCCACCCCAACACACACCCCCCTTAGGAACCCCCCCACTGGGGGGCACCCCTCCCCCCACCCTTGGCACCCCATAGACTGACACCCACCCACACACACCAAGCCCCCTCCACCTCCTGGGACCCCCGCCCCCCCCCCGGGAACCCCCCGCCCCAGACCCCCTTGTCCCTACCCCGAGGATCTCCAGCCCCCCCGGGACCCCCCCCCCTAAAACCCCCTTGTCCCCACCTGGGACCCCCAACCTCCCTCTGGAGACCGCCCCCCCCCCAACATTCACACCTTGGGGCCCCCCTCAAACCCCCTTGTCCCCACCTGGGACCCCCCAGACCCCCACCCCCCCCCTCCGGAGACTGCCCCCCCCCCCAACATTTGCACCTTGGGGACCCCCCAGACCCCCACCCCCACCCTGGCACACCCCCAGACTCCCTTGTCCCCCCCCGGGACCCCCTGGGATCCCCAATCCCCCTTCCAGAGACTGCCCCGGCCCCCACCCCACCCTGGGGACCCCTCCAGACCCCCTTGTCCCCACCTGGGACTCCCCCCAGGCCACCCCCCCTCCCCCCTCCCCCCCCCGCGGCCACCCTGCACCCCTCACCCCACCCCACCCCTCACCGGGGGTCACCATCTCCAGGAGGAGGAGGAGGAGGGGGAGAGGGGCCGCCATGGTGGGGGAGGGGGCGCCGGGTGCCAGGGGGGTGGGGTGGGGTGGGTGCCCCCACTTATCAAGGCTCCACGTTAATTATTAACGGGGGCTGGTTAGCGGCCCCCTCCCCCCCCCCCCCCCCCCGTGTTTGCTTGTTGCGCCCCAGGTGCCATGTTCACACCCCTCCCCCCCCGTGGGGGGAGGGGGCAGCCCCCAGCCTGGGGCCCTTATGGTATCTATAGGGAGACAGGGGTCCCCTGTGGTATCTGTAGGGAGATGGGGTTTCCTTATGGTACCTATAGGGTGCGGGGGGTCCCCTGTGGTATTTATAGGGTGACACGGGTCCCATATGGTACCTTTAGGGAGACGGGGGTCCCCTATGGTACCTATAGGGTGACAGGGGTCCCCTGTGGTATCTATAGGGTAGCATGGGTCCTGTACAGCATATCTATAGGGTGACAAGGACAGGGATCCCCTATGGTACCTATAGGGTGATGGGGGTCCCTTATTGTAGCTATAGGGAGACGGCGTTCCCCTATGGTATCTATAGGGTGAAGTGGTTCCCCTGTGGTATCTGTGGGGTGGTGGGGGCCCCCTATGGTATCTATAGGGTGGGATAGGTCCCCTATGACATATCTATAGGGGTGCATGGGTCCCCTATAGTATCTACAGGATGATATGGATCCCTTATGGTATATCTATGGGGTGGCATAGTTCCCCTGTGGGATCTATGGGTAGCGTGGGTCCCCTAAGGCATATCTATAAGGTGAAGTGGGTCCTCTATGGTATCTATAGGGTGGCATGGGTTCCCTATTGTATCTATACATATGGCATATCCATAGGGTGAGGTGGGTCCCCTATGGTATCTATAGGGTGACAAGGGTGCCCCTATGGTATCTGTAGGGTGGCACAGGTCCCCTATGGTATCTATGGGGTGAAGTGGGTCCCCTATGACATATCTATAGGGTGGCATGGCTCCCATGTGGTATCTATGAGATGTAGTGGGTCCCCTATGGCATATCTATAGGGTGAAGTGAGTCCTCTGTGGTATCTATGGGGTGATATAGGTCCCCTACGGCATATCTGTAGGGTTGCGTGGGCTCCCTATGGTATCTATAGGGCGTCGTGGATCCCCTATGGCATATCTATAGGGTGACGGGGGTCCCCTATGGTATCTATGGAGTGATATAGGTCCCCTATGGTGTCTATAGGGTGACATGGGTCCCCATAGGGCGTCTCCCCGAGGTGGCATGGGGCAGGGCGCCCCTCCCCCACCCCCTGCCGGATTAACGCCGGATTAATTAAATCCCCCCGCGCGGCGGCACGGCCATGCCCTGGGTGTGGTGCGGGCGGGGGGGATTATAGGATGGCGGCAGTGTCGCTAATTAATCTCCTCACGCTAATTAATCTCCTAACAAGTTCCAGGGCAGCATCGAGGGCATGGAGCGGCCTCGCTGCCTGGGGGGAGGGGTGGGTGCGTGCGATGGGGTGGGGGTGGGGCGGCTCGGGGGGGAGGGGGAGGTGGCAGCTCCTCGTGGTGGGCACCCAACCAATGGCGTGGCCTCAACTTGGGGTGGGAGGGTCTCGGGAAGAGCCTGACCAATGGCGTGACTTCAGCTTGGGGTGGGTGGGACTTAGGATGAGGCCGACCAATGGCGTGGCTTCAACTTAGGTTGGGAGGGTCTTAGGAAGAGCCCCACCAATGGTGTGGCCTCAACTTGGGGGAAGAGATCAACCAATGGCGTGTCCCCTCTTTGGAGTGGGAGGGTCTTGGGAAGAACCCAACCAATGGTGTGGCTTCAGCTTGGGGGTGGGACTTAGGAAGAGCCTGACCAATGGCGTGGGTTCAACATGGGGTGGGAGGGTCTTAGGAAGAGCCCCACCAATGGTGTGGACTCAACTTGGGGGAAGAGATCAACCAATGGCATGTCCCCTTTTTGGGGTGGGAGGGTTTTGGGAAGAGCCCGACTATTAGCGTGTGTTCAACTTGGGGGTGGGACTTAGGAAGAGCCCGACCAATGGTGTGGCTTCCACATGGAGTGGGAGGGTCTTGGAAAGAGCCCGACCAATGGTGTGGCCTCAACTTGGGGGAAGAGATCAACCAATGGTGTGTCCCCTCTTTGGAGTGGGAGGGTCTTGGGAAGAGCCAACCAATGGTGTGGCTTCAGCTTGGGGGTGGGACTTAGGAAGAGCCTGACCAATGGCGTGGCTTCAGCATGGGGTGGGAGGGTCTTAGGAAGAGCCCCATCAATGGTGTGGACTCAACTTGGGGGAAGAGATCAACCAATGGCATGTCCCCTTTTTGGTGTGGGAGGGTTTTGGGAAGAGCCCGACCATTAGCGTGTGTTCAACTTGGGGGTGGGTCTTAGGAAGAGCCTGACCAATGGTGTGGCTTCCACATGGGGTGGGAGGGTCTTGGAAAGAGCCCGACCAATGGCGTGGCCTCAACTTGGGGGAAGAGATCAACCAATGGCATGTCCCCTCTTTGGGGTGGGAGGGTCTTGGGAAGAGCCCAACCAATGGCATGGCTTCAACATGGGGGTGGGACTTACGAAGAGCCTGACCAATGGCGTGGCTTCAGCTTTGGGTGGGAGGGTCTTGGGAAGAGCTCAGCCAATGGTGTGGCCTCAACTTGGGGGAAGAGATCAACCAATGGCATGGCCCCTCTTTGGGGGTGGGTGACCCTCTCACCGATTGGATGACCCTCGTTGGGTTGGCCAACCCAAAAAATTGGACACCCATTGGTGGTTGCTCCCCCTGGTTGAGATGATGGTCTCCATGGGGTTGGAGGACCAGCAGCCCATGTCCTCGGTGCCACCGCAGCCACCCCTTGGTCCATGGGAGGTGACCACGAGGTTGGTCTCTCAAGAAGATGGGGGAGGAGCAGCTTGAAAGGACATTTCCCACCAAACGTGACAACTCTTTAATGTCTTGTGCCACTCCCACCGCCCCTTCACCCCAGGAGACCCTGGGGCCACCCAAAACCTCGCCACAACCTTGGGTTGTCCCCATCATCCTGCCCTGGCCAGTGGTGGGAGCGCAGCCTGTGGTGGTCCAACCTCCCCGTGGGCACCTGGAGGTTGCCAGAGTTGACTCTAGTTGTCCTCCATGGTCTTCTGGATCCACTGGGAGTATCTACAGACCTTGGTGTAGACACCAGGTCGCTTGGGTTGCCCACATTTCTCCATCCCCCAGGACACGATCCCTTGGAGGGTCCCGTTGCAAACCAGAGGTCCTCCCGAGTCACCCTATGAGAGAGACATGGTGTGAACCCAACACCAGTCTCCACTGGGCCACCCAGTGGCGTGGTTGGGTTGGCCAACCAAGTGGTTGTGGGGTTGGGCCACCAAGCGGTTCACGGGTTGGGCCACCAAGTGGAGGTGTTGGGTGGGCCACCAAGTGGGTCTTGGGTCGGGCCACCAAGTGGAGTGGTTGGGTGGGCCACCAAGTAGTTCTGGGGTTGGGCCACCAAGTGGAGTGGTTGGGTGGGCCACCAAGTAGTTCTGGGGTTGGGCCACCAAGTGGAGGGATTGGGTTGGGCCACCAAGTGGTTCAGGGGTTGGGCCACCAAGTGGGTCTTGGGTTGGGCCACCAAGTGGAGTGGTTGGATTGGGCCACCAAGTGGTTCCTGGGTTGGACAACTCCCTGCATCTGGACACACCATTGTTGGGTCTCATTTGGTTGGGTGACCTCTTGGCTTGGCCAGTTGTTGAGTTGGCCAACCATGACTGAGTTGGCCAACCCTTGTTGGGTTGAAGAACCAACATGGGCTTTTTCAACTCTTGGGTTGGCCAACTGTTGAGTTGGCCAACCAAGTGACCAACAAGGGTTGGCCAAATCATTCATGATTGGCCAAACCCTTCATGGTTGGCCAGCCCAACAACCGGCCAACCCAAGAGTTGAAAAAGCTGCTGTTGGTTCTTTGACCCAACAAGAGTTGGCCAACCCTTGTTGCATTGAAGAACCAACACCGGCTTTTCCAACTCCTCTTGAGTTGGCCAACTGTTGAGTTGACCAACCATGAATGAGTTGGCCAACCCTCATCAGGTTGAAGAACACCGCTGCCTTGGCCAAACCTTACTGGCTTCCTGTGCCACCATTAGGCCACCCAACGGAGGAAGACCCCATTGTGACGTCAAAGGGACAGGCCTCCTCCTGCCGCCGGGGTCCACCTGGGGGACATCCCCTGGGGGGAGGGGCAGTGATGGTGGAGGGGGACGTTCCACCGTACCTGGCAGGAGTCCCTACCGCCTTGGAGACTCCCAGCGCACAACATGTTCTCTGTGATGGAACCAGGATACAACTGCTGGCACTCAGCCGTCGAGAAGATGGTGACGTTGACGCACTGCAAGACGTCCGGGTAAGAGACTGAGACGACAAATGGAGGAGGATGGGGGAGGGGAAATAAAGAAACCAGAAAATCACATTCCTTCCCCCCCAAACCCTCCCAGCACTGCTGTCCCCCCCACCCCCACACCCCAGAATTCACTTGGAGATGTTTCTCCAGCTGTTTTTTGGGGGAGAAGAAGGGGCATTTCCAAGCTTTCAGGTGGAGAAACAACCCCGGGGACATGGCCCATGGGGGGCGAAACCTCGTCCCAGGGAGAAGTTCTGAGGAGGAAAAGGGAACCACCCAGGTGTCTGTCCAGGACACCACCCAGGTGTCCAGGAGACCACCCAGATGCCCAGGAGACCGCCCAGGAGACCACCCAGGTGTGTCCCCAGGAGATTACCCACATGTCCAGGAGACTACCCAGGTGCCCATGAGACCACCTAGGTGCCCATGAGACCACCCAGACACCCAGGAGACTACCCTGATGCCCAGGAGACCACTCAGGTGTGTGTCCAGGAGACCACCCACATGTCCAGGAGACTACCCAGGTGCCCATGAGACCACCCAGACACCCAGGAGACCACCCTGATGCCCAGGAGACCACCCAGCTGTCTGTCCACGAGACCACTCAGGTGCCCAGGAGACCACCCAGGTGTCCAGGAGACCACCCAGATGACCAGGAGACACCCAGGTGTCTGTCCAGGTAACCAACCCAGATGTCCAAGGGACCACCCAGGTGTCCAGGGGACCACCCAGATGTCCAGGAGACCACCTGGGTGTCTGTCCAGGAGGCCACCCAGATATCCAGGAGACCACACATATGTTCAGGAGACCACCCAGACGTCCAGAAGAGCACCCAGCTGTCTGTCTAGAAGACCACCCAGATATCCAGGAGACCACCCAGATGCCCAGGAGACCACCCTGATGCCCAGGAGACCACCCTGATGCTCAGGAGACCACCCAGATGTCCAGGAGACCACCCAGATATCCAGAAGACCACCCAGGAGAAGTCCAGGAGACCACCCAGATGTCCAGGAGACCATGCACATATCCAGAAGACTACCCAGGTGCCTGTCCAGGAGACCACCCAGGTGTTCAGGAGACCACCCAGATGCCCATGAGACCACCCAGCTGCCCAGGAGACCATACAGACACCCAGGAGACCACCCAGGTGTCCAGGAAACAATCCAGGTGCCTGTCAAGGAGACCACCCAGGTGTCTGTCCAGAAGACCACCCCAGTGTCTTTCCAGGAGACCACACACATGTCTAGGAGACCACCCTGGTGTCCAGGAGACCACCCAGGTGTCCAGGGGACCACTCAGGTGTCTGTCCGGTAGACCACCCAGTTGCCCATGAGACCACCCAGATGCTTAGGAGACCACCCAGATGTCCAGACCACCCAGACGCCCAGCAGACCACCCAGATGTCCAACCTCCCACCACCAGGAGAAGCCCCAGGCATCCAGCAGATGCCCTGGGTCTTGGGTACCTTCTGGGGAAGTGGTGGCCCCCCATCCCGAGGTGACACAGGTGGTCCCAGGCTCCGGGAGGCAGGAGGCCACAGGGACGG
This sequence comes from Falco naumanni, assembly GCF_017639655.2. Lineage (NCBI taxonomy): Eukaryota > Metazoa > Chordata > Aves > Falconiformes > Falconidae > Falco > Falco naumanni. Next base: position 17,747,415 of record NC_054056.1, read on the forward strand.
GACGGATCCTGTCGGTGATGGTGACGGGCGTCAGGAGCTTCATCATCATGATGTCGTTGTCCTTGGTGGTGGGGTCATAGTCGGGGTGGGCCACAAACTTCTGCACCATCTTCTGCATCTGCCCCCACTCCCGCGTGTAGAGGTTGTGCTTGCCCAGGTGGACACTGGTGATCCTAGGGCAGGGGGGAGGGGTGCGTGGGGGATGGGGACACACAGTGAGGTGGCCAGGGCCACCAGACCATGGAGCACGCATGGGGCTTGGAGGTCAAGGTGTGGTCGTGGTCCTTGTGGGGTGGCATGACCAGGACGCATGTGGGACAGAAGGTCTTGAGGTGGCCATGGTCCTGGTGGGGTGGCATGACCAGGACACGTGTGGGATGGAAGGTCTTGAGATGGCCATGGTCCTTGTGGGGTGGCATGACCAGGATGCGTGTGGGACAGAAGGTCTTGAGGTGGCCATGGTCCTGGTGGGGTGGCATGACCAGGATGCGTGTGGGACAGAAGGTCTTGAGGTGGCTGTGGCTCCTGTGACATGTGGCATGATCAGGACACATGTGGGAGGTGGCATCTGCATCATGGGAAGGACACGCGTGGACCATGGCATGGCCAATGTGCAGGACATGGCATGATCCACATATGGGACCGTGACATGTCCATGACACACGTGGGGCACAGCACAGCCAGGACATGTCAGTAGACCATGGAGACCACCTCAGCAGACAATGGAGACCACCTCAGTAGAGCATGGAGGCCACCTCAGTAGAGCATGGAGACCACCTCAGCAGACCACGGAGGCCACCTCAGAAGACCATGGAGACCACCTCAGTAGACCATGCAGGCCACCTCAGTAGACCATGGGGGCCATCTCAGTAGACCATGGAGGCCATCTCAGTAGACCACCTCAGTAGACCATGGAGGCCACTTCAGTAGACCATGGAGGCCACCTCAGTAGAGCATGGAGACCACCTCAGCAGACCACGGAGGCCACCTCAGAAGACCATGGAGACCACCTCAGTAGACCATGCAGGCCACCTCAGTAGACCATGGGGGCCATCTCAGTAGACCATGGAGGCCATCTCAGTAGACCACCTCAGTAGACCATGGAGGCCACTTCAGTAGACCATGGAGGCCACCTCAGTAGACCATGGAGACCATTTCGGTAGACCACCAAGACCACCTCAGTAAAGCATGGAGACCACCTCAGCAGACCATGGAGGCCACCTCAGCAGACCATGGAGACCATTTCAGTAGACCATGGAGACCACCTCAGGAGACCATGGAGACCACCTCAGGAGACCATGGAGACCACCTCAGGAGACCACCTCAGGAGACCATGGAGACCACCTTGGTAGAGCATGGAGGCCATCTCAGTAGACCATGGGGGCCACCTCATTAGACCACAGAGACCACCTCCTGGCTTGTGTGTGGACACGCGCGGACTGCGGAGCCCACTGCAGGTTGTGGTGGCCCCACCGGGGGGGTGGTGGCCACATGACGGCAGTGGTGTCACCCTTACCCTGGGGTGGTGCAGTGGGCCGCTGTCACCACCCACTGCCTGGCCACCAGGACCCCGCCGCAGTAGAGCTTGTACATGTCCAGGATGGCCACCTGCCACGGCTGTGAGTGGGGTGGGCAGTCCACACCGCCCACCACCCGCGTGTCCCCTGCTGCCAGCAACGCTACAAAGGGACCAAAGACACGCGTTAATGCCAACGCACGCGTGGCCGCGTGGCCGGATCTGCACCTTCCACCCCCTCCGCTCACCTGTAGATGCCATCAAGACCACCAAGGTCCCCAGGAGCTTCACGGCACCCTGTAGCCTGGTGGCCACCATGGCTCGTGTCTCCATCGCCGTGGGCACTGTGAGGCAGAGGTGTTAGTCCCACCATGGGGTGGGGTGGGGTGTCACCCTTCACCGGGACCCTCTGCCCCACCCCACCCCTGCTCCAGGAGAAGGTGAGATGTTTCTCGGGGGTCTCCACCAACGTGGTGAGGACCCTCCCTCTGTCCCCTCCATGGTGGTACCACGGTGATTCGCCTCGTCATGGGGCTTTAGTGAGGGTGACATGGTCGTCAGCCCAAATGCCACGGTGGTAATTAACAGAGTCATCGTTAACGAGGCACGTAATTACGAGCTCCACCAACTCCTCCGCCTCCCCCTCCTTGTCTCCAGGCAATTGACCTCCCAGCACCTCCTGCTGCCCTTGGATGCCTCCCTGGGGTTGAGGGTGTGGGTCATGCCCTATGGAGAGATGGGTGGTAGACCCCCACCCCACCTCTCCCCCCATGGGTGGGGGTCATGGTTCTTCAAGGTTGGGGGCTGGAAGCCTCCTGAGATGTGGGTCATTGCCCCCAGAGGACATGGGTCTTCAAGGTTGGGAGTTGGAAGCCCACTGAGATGTGGGTCGTTGCCCCCAGTGGACGTAGGTGGTGGGTTGGAAGGACGTGGGTCATTGTTCCCCACGGATGTGGGTCATGGTGTGTCTTCCCCCCATGGTTGGGGGTCATGGTTCTTCAAGACTGGGGGCAATGACCCATATCTCAGGGGGCTTCCAACCTGAGATGTGGGTCATTGCCCCCAGAGGACATCTCTTCAAGGTTGGGGATTGGAAGCCCCCTGAGATGTGAGTCGTTGTTCCCAGTGGACATGGGTCTTCAGAGTTGGGGATTGGAAGCCCCCTGAGATGTGGGTCACCACCCCCAGTGGACATGGGTGGTGGGTTGGAAGGACATGGGTCATTGCTCCAGGTGGGTGTGGGTCATGGTGTCTTCCCCCCCCCATGGCTGTGGGTCATGGTTCCCCGTGGGTCACGGTCCCCTATGGCCATGAGGTGGAGGCCCCCATGGGCCCGGGTCACCGCTCTCCATGAATGTGAGTCATGGTTCCTGGTGGCCATGGGTCATTCCTCCCCATGGAGGGCATCTGTGGGCCCCACAGAAGTGGGTCAAAGCTCCACGTGACAGTGGGTCGCAGTTCCCATGGCCATGGGTTGGAGCCACCCATGGGTGTGGGTCACCACTCCCAGAGGACATGTGCCATGGACCCCATAGAGAAAGGAAATGGGTCCCATGGGCCTCACGAACGTGGGTGGTGGCCCCATGGATGTGGGTGGTGGGCCTCGTGGACATGGGTGGTGGGACCCATGGACATCGTGGTGGGCCCCATGAATATGGGTGGTGGGCCCCATGGATGTGGGTGGTGGGCCTCATGGGTCGAGGATGGGGAAGGATGGACAGCAGGGATGAGGGGATGGGTCAAACATGGGGAAGGAAGGAAGGAAGGAAGGAAGGAAGGAAGGAAGGGAGGAAGGAAGGAAGGAAGGAAGGAAGGAAGGAAGGAAGGAAGGAAGGAAGGAAGGAAGGAAGGAAGGAAGGAAGGAAGGGAGGAAGGAAGGAAGGGAGGAAGGAAGGAAGGAAAGAAGGAAGGAAGGAAGGAAGGAAGGAAGGAAGGAAGGAAGGAAGGAAGGAAGGAAGGAAGGGAGGAAGGAAGGAAGGGAGGAAGGAAGGAAGGAAAGAAGGAAGGAAGGAAGGAAGGAAGGAAGGGAGGAAGGAAGGAAGGAAGGGAGGAAGGAAGGAAGGAAGGAAGGGAGGAAGGAAGGAAGGAAGGATGGAAGGAAGGATGGAAGGAAGGAAGGAAGGATGGAAGGAAAGGAAGGAAGGAAGGAAGGAAGGAAGGAAGGAAGGAAGGAAGGAAGGAAGGAAGGAAGGAAGGAAGGAAGGAAGGAAAGGAGGAAGGAAGGAAGGATGGAAGGAAGGAAGGAAAGGAGGAAGGATGGAAGGAAGGAAGGAAGGAAGGAAGGAAAGGAGGAAGGAAGGAAGGATGGAAGGAAGGAAGGAAAGGAGGAAGAATGGAAGGAAGGAAGGAAGGAAGAAAGGAAGGAAGGATGGACAGCAGGGATGGGGGCATGGGTCAAACCCGGGGTAGGAAGTGAAGGAAGGAAGGAAGGGAGGAAGGAAGGATGGACACCAGGGGCAAAGCACGCAAGGAGGGACGGCAGGACATCGAGGGCAGCGGGCGCAAGACACCCCCCACCACCATCTCTTGCCGAAGCCCCCCCCCTCCCCTCCCCCCTCCCCACCCTCTCCCCCTACCTCTCCACAGCTCCCTGCCGGGGTGGGGGTGGGGACGGGGACACCCCCCTTCTTCCCGTCTGACGTCTGCGGCGACGGAGCAAAATCCGGACGTGGCGCCCCCCCCCCCAAAAAAAAAAACAAAACAAAACCCACCAACCACCCAACCGGTTCCAACTGGCCTCATCCGGCGCCGGTGCCGCTGCTGTCCCCTCCCATGGGAGCGATGGTTTTATAGCGGCATCGGGGCCGGCCCGGCCAGTCCCACCCCAGGGATGAGCTGGAGGAGTCGGGAAGGCGCCGGGACGCGCGGCCGCCTCCTTCCCTAATCCCTGCGACGCGTTGCCCGGCACTGCCAGGGCTTGCGTCACGCCAAGGGTTGGCCAACTGGTTTGGGGACCAGCACGTGCTGGTTGGCCAACTGGTTTGGAGACCACAAGGTGCTTCTTGACCACCATGTGTTGGTTGGCCATCTGGTTTGGAGACCACCATGTGCTGCTTGACCACCATGAGTTCATTGGCCATCTGGTTTGGAGACCACCATGAGCTGGTTGACCACTATGAGTTTGTTGGCCAATTGGTTTGGAGGCCACCATGAGTTTGTTGGCCAACTGGTTTGGAGACCACCATGTGCTGGTTGGCCACCATGAGTTGGTTGGCTGAATGGTTTGGAGACCACCATGTGCTGGTTGACCATCAGGAGTTGGTTGGCCAACTGGTTTGGGGACCACCATGTACGGATTGGCCAACTGGTTTGGAGACCACCAGGTTTTGCTTGACCACTATGTGTTAGTTGGTCAACCAGCACTGAAGACCACCCTGTGCTGGCTGGCCAATTGGTTTGGAGACCACCACATACATGTTGCCAAACTGGTTTGGAGACCACCATGTGCTTGTTGGCCAACTGGTTTGGAGACCACCATGTGCTGGTTAACCACCATGAGTTGGTTAGCCAACTGATTTGAAGACCACCATGTGCTGGTTGACCACCATGAGTTTGTTAGCCAACTGGTTTGGAGACCACCATGAGCTGGTTGGCCGACTGGTTTGAAGATCACCATGTGCTGATTGACCACCAGGAGTTGGTTGGCCAAATGGTTTGGAGACCACCATGTGCGGGTTGGCCAACTGGTTTGGAGACCACCATGTGTTGGTTGACCACCATGAGTTGGTTGGCCAGTTGGTTTGGGGACCACCACATACGTGTTGCCAAACTGGTTTGGAGACCACCATGTGCTGGTTGACCACCATGAGTTCGTTGGCCATCTGGTTTGGAGACCACCATGTGCTGGTTGGCCACCATGAGTTGGTTGGCCAACTGGTTTGGAGACCACTATGTACTGGTTGACCACCACATGCTGATTGGCCAACTGCTTTGGAGACCGCCATGTGCTGGTTGACAACCACATGCTGGTTGGCCAACTGGTTTGGAAACAACCACGTGCTGGTTGGCCAATTGGTATGGACACCACCATGAGCTAGTTGGCCAATTGGTATGGAGACCAGCATATGCTGGTTTTGGTTGGCCAACTGGTTTGGAAACCACCACGGGCTGTTTGGCCATCTGGTTTGGAGACCACCACATGCTGATTGGCCAACTGGTTTGGAAACCACCATGTGCTGGTTGGCCAACAGATTTGGAGACCACCATGTGCTGGTTGGCCAACTGTTTGGAGACCACCATGTGCTGGTTGGCCAGCTGGATTGGAGGCCACCATGTGCGTGTTGGCCAACTGGTTTGGAGGCCACCATGTGCTGCTTGGCCAGTTGGTTTGGAGACCACCATGTGCTGCTTGACCACCGTGAGTTGGTTGAAGAACTGGTATGAAGACCACCATGTGCGCATTGGCCAACTGGTTTGGAGACTACCATGAGCTGATTGGCCAACTGGTTTGGTGACCTGCACCTTCTGGTTGGTCAACTGGTTTGGAGACCTGGATGTTCTGGTTGGTCAGCTGGTTTGGAGACCACCATGTGCTGGTTTCGTGGTGCATCCGTGTGACTTGACTGTTGTCAACACACACGTGTGGGCACAGGGCCTTGCATGACAGCAGCTCCACATGTCCATCACATGTGTCCACATGTCCATGACACGTGTCCGCATGTCAATAACACACATCCATGATGCTTGTCCACACGTCCACCACCTGTCTACATATCCATGACACATGTCCACGTTTCCACCACATGTGTCCACACATCCACCACGTGTCTGCATGTCCATGAAGCCTGTCCACATGTCCACCACATGTGTCCACATGTCCACCACAAATGTCCATACGTCCACACCCATGTGTCCACATGTCCATGACACATGTCCACACGTCCACCACATGTGTCCACATGTCCATGACACCTTTCTACACATCCACCACACAAGTCCACATGTCTACCACGTGTCCACATGTCCATGACACATGTCCACATGTCCACCACACATGTCCACACGTCCACCAGGTTTCCACACGTCCATGACACATGTCCACCACCCATGTCCACATGTCCACCACGTGTCCATATGTCCATGACACATGTCCACACATCCCCCACACACGTCCCCAAGCCCACGAGATGCCTCCACACCTCACCCATAGGTCCACCATCACACTAGAGGGCGCTGTCACTCCGTCCCCTTGCACACTTGCGGGGGCGGGGCTTCGGGGAGGGGGGCGTGGCCATGAGGTGGGAGGGGGCGTGGCTTACCCCACCCACCCAAGGGTTCCTCCTGGGTGTCATCGGTGTAAACAGGGCGGGCGCGTCTGGCCCAACTGGTTCTCCTCTCAGTGGGGGGCCTCGTTAGCGGCTGCCTCATTAGCCAGCTCTTAATTAGGACCAATTAAGGTGCCCACACCAGCTCCCTGCCTTACTCCTGGTTGACGCGCCGCCCGTGATAACCCCAGGTGCCCTGGGTGGTGGTGGGATGTCCTCAGAAGGTGGTGGTGGTGGGACGTGGGGTGGGCTCGTGGTGGTGGTGGGACGTGGGGTGGGTTTGTGGTGGGGGGAGAGGACACACTCCAGACCATGGGGCGCTGGAGGTGGATGTGGGTGGTGGTGACGTGCCAGCTGTGGCCACCAGGGTGGACATGCGTGCTGGTGGTGGGTCATCATGGGTGGCTTCCTGGTGGTAGGTGTGTGTCCTCCACGTATGGACACACGTGGCCAGTTGCTGTGGATATACGTGTTCTCCAGACTTGGACATACATGTTCTCCAGACCTGGACATGTTCAGCCATGGGTTGCCAGCTGTGCTCACCAGACCTGGACATACGTGTCCTCCAGACCTGGACATGTGTTCTCCACACCTGGACATGTGTGGCCATGGGTTGCCAGCTGTGTTCTCCAGACCTGGACATACATGTTCTCAAGACTTAGACATGTGTTCTCCACACCTGGACATATGTGTCCTACAGACCAGGACACGTGTTCTCCACACCTGGACTTACATGTCCTTCAGACCTGGACACATGTCCTCCAGTCATGGACATATGTGTGCTCCAGATCTGGACATACGTGTTCTCCAGACCTGGATGCATGTTCTCCAGACCTGGACATACATGTCCTCTAGATCTGGACACATGTTCTCCAGACCTGGACATATGTGTTCTCCAGACCTGGACATACGTATTCTCCACACATGGACACATGTGCTCTCCAGACGTGGATACAGGTCCTCCAGACGTGGATGGTTGTGCTACAACGTGGACACGTGTCCTCCAGATATGGACACGTGTGTCCTCCAGACTTCAACACGTTCTCTAGGGCTGTACATGGGTGGCAGCTTGCCACTGTGGCCACCAACCCCAGTTACACATGGCTATGAGATGCCGATGGTGGCCACCAACCCCAAAAGTGTGGTTGCAGCTTGCCACCATGGCCACCAGCACCATATACCTGTAGCCATGGGTTGCCCATGGTGGCCACTAGCCCCAAAAGTGTGGTTGCAGCTTGCCACCGTGGCCACCAGCCCCAAAAGTGTGGTTGCAGCTTGTCACCATGGCCACAAACCCCAGCTACACGTGGCTATGAGTTTCCCACAGTGGCCACCAACACTGTGGCCATCTCCTCACCACCTTCCTGGTGGCCACCATCTCTCACCCTTCCCCTCAGCCCCCACCTCCACAGGTGGCCACGTTTCACAGGGCTTTATTCCAGGAGCCCTTCCCCGGCGTGTGGGGGGAGGTGGGAGAAGAAGACCCCTGGCGGGTTTTCTGGGGGTGGGGGATAGGTGAGGAGATGTTTTTTGGGGGAGGGGGGGTCAGACGCGATCGTTCCTCCTGATGGTGTCCTGGATCCAGGCAGTAAAGGCACAGACGCGGGTGTAGACGCCCGGTTTGCCCCGTTGCCCACAGACCTGCATCCCCCACGAGACGATGCCCTGGAGCTCCTCCCGGCACACCAGCGGCCCCCCCCGAGTCACCCTGGTGGAGAGAGGAACCCCCTGAGATGGGGGATGGGGGGTGGGGGGGGCCCAAGGCCACCTCAGGGGCACCCCGTGGGAAGCCATGGAGACCCATGGGTCTCTGTTGTGCGCCACCATGTGCTATGGGTCAGGCCGTGGAGACCACCATGACCAATGGGGTCAAGGCATGGAGGCCACCATGAGCTGTGGGGTCAAGGCATGGAGACCATCATGACCTATGGGGTCAAGGCATGGAGACCACCATGACCTGTGGGGTCAAGGCATGGAGACCATCATGACCTATAGGGTCAAGGCACGGAGACCATGTCCTGTGGGATCAGGCCATGGAGACCACCATGTCCTATAGGGTCAGGCCATGGAGACCACCATGTCACATGGGTCAAGGCATGGAGACCACCATGTCCTATGGGGTCAAGGCATGGAAACTACCATACCCTATGGGTCAAAGCATGGAGACCACCATGACCTATGGGGTCAAGGCATGGAGAACACCATGACCTGTGGGGTCAAAGCATGGAGACCACCATGTGCTATGGGGTCAAGGCATGGAGACCAATGTCCTATGGGATCAGGCCATGGAGACCACCATGTCCCATGGGTCAAGGCATGGAGACCACCATACCCTATGGAGACCATCATGTCCTATGGGGTCAGGCCATGGAGACCACCATGCCCTATAGGGTCAGGTCATGGAGACCATCATGTCCTATGGGGTCAGGCCATGGAGACCACCAGCACCTTGCGGGGGGGGGCGTCCCTATAGCACCTTGGAGGGGTGGTCCCCGAGGTCCTTGGGGTGTCCCTACACCACCCCATGTCTCCACAATATACCACAGTGGTGGCATCTCCTATAGGTTCTCCAGCAGGCAGGGTGCTGCCCCTCCCCCCACCCCGTTCCCCATCGAGGTGTCCCCATAGGGGGAGGGGACCCCCCATCGTCCCCCCCCCCCATACCTGGCAGGAGTCGGTGCCCCCTGTGGTGACGCCGGCGCAGAGCATGTTCCGGGTGATGCCCTGGGGGTAGAGGTTAGCGCACGCCTCGTTGGACATGGTGAAGACCACAGCGCACTGGAGAACATCGGGGAAGTCCCCTGGGGGGGGGAGGGGATGTCGTTATGGGGTGGGGGGGGACACTGTGGTGGCCACAGGGGTGGCCGGAAAGAAGGGGGGCACCTCGTGCCAAGGGGGACATCAGGGGTGATGGGCCACTATGAAGGTGGCATCAAGGTGAGGGGGGATGGAGGCTTGGAGGGTCTTGTTATGGTGGGAGGTGGAGAACAGAGAGCGCCACAGCCTGAGATGTCCCCTCCCTGAGATGTCCCCAAGGTGCTGAGATGTCCCCAAGCCACTGAGATATCCTCAAGGTTCTGAGATGTCCCCAAGCCACTGAGATATCCTCAGGGTTCTAGATGTCCCCAAGGTGCTAAGATGTCCCCAAGGTTCTGAGATGTCCCCAAGGTGCTGAGATGTCCCCATGGTGCTGAGATGTCCCCAAGATGGTGAGATGTCCCCAAGCCACTGAGATGTCCCCAAGCTGCTGAGATGTCCCCAAGCTGCTGAGATGTCCCCAAGCCACTGAGATATCCTCAGGGTTCTAGATGTCCCCAAGGTGCTAAGATGTCCCCAAGGTTCTGAGATGTCCCCAAGGTGCTGAGATGTCCCCAAGGTGCTGAGATGTCCCCAAGCTGCTGAAATGTCCCCAAGCTGCTGAGATGTCCCCAAGGTTCTGAGATGCCCCCAAGCCACTGATATGTCCCCAGGTCCCTTGACGCCCCCACCATGTGCCTTGAGAAGATGCTGTCCCCTACCTTCTGGGCTGCTGGTGCTGCCCCACCCCGAGACGATGCACTCGGTGTTGGGGGGGGGACAACGCTTGGGCAGTGCCACGGGGTGGACGTGGTCGGTGAAGCGGACGGGCTTCTGGAGCTTGAGGAGCATGATGTCACTGTCATGGGTGGTGGGGTTGTAGTCAGGGTGGATGAAGGCCTTGGCCGAGTTGACGCACTGCTCCGTCCCCTCCTTGGTCTTCAAGCTGTGGTCGCCCATGCGGATGGGGATGGAGCTGGGTGGGGGAGGAGAAGGAGAAAGGACCACAATGAGGTTCTCCAGGCGAAGGAGAAGGTCCACCTGGTGGAGCTCCTGGGATGGAGGGCAGGTGGTCCTCCAACTCTCCTGGATATCTTCAACCAAGTGGGGAAAATGAGGCTCGGAGCCCAACGCCACCTAACGGGTCAACTGGAAGAGTTGGCCATGGTCAATGAAGTTCTCCTTGGTCCAACCCAAGTTGAAGAAGACCCGGATCCAACCCCAGGACCTCAACATCCAGGTCTCCAACTCATCCCTAAATCTTGGATCTTCTCCCCACTTTTCCGGGTGGATCCACTCTGTGTGTCCCCGCTCGGCCAGGAAAAGCTCAGACCACCCAAACATGGTGGAAGGTCCACGTGTCCACCTCGAGGAGATGGTTGGCTCCCCGTGGCGTGGGGGTGGTGGCCTCCGTGGACCTCCCATGGAGTCAGCACATCGGTTGCCCCTGCCCAGGCCAGTCACACCAGTGCACAAGCTCCTCAAACTGGTTTGTCCCCTCCACCCAACTTCTTCTGGTCCAGGTCAGGTCCCTGTCCACAGAGCTGGTGGGAACAGGGAGAGGAGAAGACCTTTCTTCAGGTCCAACCCTTGGCCACCAAATTTGGGGGCAGTGAGATCCTTCTGGGCCGGCCTCCCCCCATGGCCACCAGCTGGTTGCCTCAGGTGGCCAAAGGAGGAGACCTCCATGGCAGGGTGAGGCCTGTGGGTCCTGACCATGGCCCAGATCTCCTGAAGAGGGGGGACACCATGGCTCTTGGGGAGAAGGTCCTGCAGAACCTCAGGAGACAGAAGACATTGGGTTTGAGAAGCTCTTGGTCATGCCCAAGGGAAGGAAGTTGGATGGTGGAGGTGGCCAACCCAATGGGATGGTCATTCTGGGAGCCCACCTAGATAGTTGAGGTGGTCAGGCCAATGGGATGGTCATTCTGGGAGCCCACCTAGACGGTTGAGGTGGTCAGTGGTCATTCTGGGAGCCCACCTGCATGGTTGAGGTGGCCAACCCAGGTAGATGGTCATACTGGGAAGCCAACTGGATGGCTGAAGTGGCCAGCCCAACGGGATGGTCATACTGGGAAGCCAACTGGATGGTCATTTTGGGCCATAGTGGTGGCCTTCTGTCTTCTGAAGCCACCCAGTCCCAGAAGTCTCTGGGGCAGGGGAGGAGACCCTGAGCTAGAGACCACCTCTGCGGGCCACCACCCACCTTGAGATGAACCCCACCCAGCTCCTCCCATTACCACGACCACTTCCAGCTCCTGGTGGACCTCCATGACTCCTCCCTCTGGCCAAAGAGGGGGACCCCCCCGGCCACCCCAGGGTGCCCACCCCACTGGGCTCACCCCAGGGGACCCACCCCACCTCTTGGTGTCGCAGTGGGCGGCCGTCAGCACCCAGGACCTCCCAATGAGGACCCCACCGCAGTGGATGTTCTTCTGAGGACCCAGGAGGACCACCTGGTAGGGGTGACGCTTCTTCTGGCAGCTGCTGCCCCC
>NC_054056.1:17759985-17779790 GCF_017639655.2 Falco naumanni
GGGCATCCCAGTGCTTCCCAGTGCCCTGCTGGTTTCCCCCCGCAGGCATCCCAGTACCTCCTGGGGCATCCCGGTACTTCCCAGTATCTTCCAGAGCATCCTAGTGCTTCCCAGTGCCTCCTGGAGCATCCCAGTGCCTTCCCAGTGCCTCCCAGTTTGTGTCACAGTGTCCCTGAGGCCTCCCAGTATATCCCAGTACACCTCAGTGCCTCCCAGTTCACCCCATACATATCCCAGCCTTCCAGTGCCTCCCAGTATGGGACCCAGTGCCCTTCCCACCCTTCCCAGTTCACCCCCACACCTCTCCCAGCCTCCCTGTGCTTCCCAGTATGTCCCAGTGACCTTCACAGTGCCCTTCCTGCCCTTCCTAGTGCCCCCCCTCAGGTGTCAGCCCCGCCTTACCCACCCCCCCACCCCCCCCCCCCCCGGCCACGTGCCAGCCCCAGATTACCCACAATCCTCTGCGGCTCTGGAGCAAGGTGGGGGCTAATCCCCCTTGAGGTCCTGCCCACCCCCTCGAGTGGGCGGGGTTAAGGAGACCCCAAACCAGAACCAAGGTTAAGGGGACCCCCAAAGTGGGCGGGGCTAAGGGGACCCCCATTTGGGGGCGGGGCTAAGGGCCCCCCCCACCCCGGGCCCCCACTGCTGGTGACCCCAATGCCCCTGGTGTCACCAGGGTTGTTTCCCTCCCGGTGTAAATCAGGAGGAGGCGCCTTGCCCCTCCTCCTCCCCCACCCTCTGTCCCGCCACCCCCACCGGGTGGCCTCAGTGACACTGACGTGTCCCCCAACACCCGGTGGGGACCCCGATAACCCCTGGCACCCACACGAAGGTCACCCAAGGTCATGTGTCACCAGGGTGTCCCCAAGATGTCCCCAAGGTGTCCCCAGGGTGTCCCCAAAGTGTCCCCGAAGTGTCCCTGAGATGTCCTCAAAGTGTCCCCGAGGTGCCCCCAAGGTGGCCCCAAGGTGGCCCCAAATTGTCCCCAAGGTGTCCCCAGGGTGTCCCCGGGGTGACCCCGAGGTGTCCCCGAGGTGCCTCCAAGGAGTCCCCAAGGTTCCCCCTTGGTGTCCCCGAGATGTCCCCAAAGTGTCCCCAGGATGCCCCCGAGGTGTCCCTGAGGTGTCCCCAGGGTGTCCTCAAAATGTCCCCAGGGTGTCCCCAAGGTGTCCCCAGGGTGTCCCCATGGTGTCCACAAGGTGTCCACAAGGTGTCCCCAAGGTGTCCCCAGGGTCACCCCGAGGTGTCCCTGAGGTGTCCCCGAGGTGTCCCCAGGTTTTCCCCAAAGTGTCCCTGAGATGTCCCCAAAGTGTCCCCAGGGTGTCCCCAAGATGTCCCCCTCCCGCTCCCCCCCAAGCTCTCCATGAAGTTCTCAAGAACTTGCCACCCTTGGTGACCAGAAGGGGCTGGTGTCACCCATGAGGACCCCAAAATCTGGGGACCGTCCCCAAAAGCCCCCCCCCCCAGCTCACAGGGAGCGCTGCCCTCTCCCTGAGCTCCCCCAGACCTTCCCCTAATTAGACTAATTAGCCCTAACGAGGTTTCCCTGTCCCTTTCCAGCCACCCATGGAGGTCCTGGTGTCACCATGTCCCCAGAGACCCCGTGCAAGACCCCGCCCCTCTCCCCTTGGCTCAGAACGACGCCCCCTAATTAGTGCCGCCCCCCGCTCCTTCTCTGGCTTAATTAATTAATTAATTAGGGTGGGGACCTCACATCTGATGAAGCTGCCAGGACAGTTTGGGAGAAGAAAGCTCCCGGCGCCAGTAGCTGTTGGGATTCGGCAGGGAATTAATTATCTCCATTAATTAGTCTTATTAATTAGTCTTATTAATTAGTCTTATTAATTAGTCCCTTTCCCCAGCACGGGGGGGGGGGGGGGGGGGGGGGGGGGGGGGGGGGGGGGGGGGGGGGGGGGCGCAGGGAGGAACTAGTGTCTCATCACACATGGAGAGGGCGTTGCTCGTTAACACTAACTAACGAGGGAGTGTTGCTAATTAAATGGCTGCCCCCCCCAATCCAGTTGCCCACCCCCAAAATCAAGTTGCCCCCACAAATCCAGTCCCCCCCACAAATCCAGTTGCCCCCCCAAATCCAGTTGCTCACCACCCAAATCCAGTTGCCCCCCAAATCTAGTTGCCCCCACAAAACCCAGGTACCCCCCCAAAATCCAGTTCCCCCTACAAATCCGGTTGCCAAACTCCCAAATCCAGTTGCCCCCCCAAAATCCTGTTGCACCCCCAAAAACCCGGTTGCCCCCCAAAATCCTGTTGCCCCTCCAATCCAGTTGCCTACTCCCCAAAATCCAGTTCCCCCCCAAATCCAATTGCCCCCCAAAAATCCAGTTGCCCCCCTCCAAATTCAGTTGCCCCCCCAAACCAGTTGCCCACCCCCAAATCCAGTTTCCCCCCACAAATCCAGTTATCTCCCTTCCCAAATCCAGTTGCTCCTCCAAATCCAGTTGTCCACCCCCAAAATCCAGTTGCCCCCCAAAATCAAGTTGCCCACCCAAACCAGTTGCCCCCCCAAAATCCAGTTGCCCCCCCCAAATCCAGTTCCCCCCCAATCCAGTTGCCCCCCCAAATCCAGTTGCTCACCACCCAAATCCAGTTGCCCACCCCAAAATCCAGTTGCCCCCCAAATCTAGTTGCCCCCACAAAACCCAGGTACCCCCCCAAAATCCAGTTCCCCCTACAAATCCGGTTGCCAAACCCCCAAATCCAGTTGCTCCCCCAAAATCCAGTTGTGCCCCCCAAGAATCCAGTTGCCCCCCCCAAATCCAGTTGCCCCCCCAAATCCAGTTGCCCCCCCCAAAATCCAGTTGCCCCCCTCCAAATTCAGTTGCCCCCCCAAACCAGTTGCCCACCCCCCAAATCCAGTTTCCCCCCACAAATCCAGTTATCCCCCTTCCCAAATCCAGTTGCTCCTCCAAATCCAGTTGCCCACCCCCAAAATCCAGTTGCCCCCCAAAATCCAGTTGCCCACCCCCAAAATCCAGTTGCCCCCTCCAAATTCATTTGCCCACCCCCAAAATCAAGTTGCCCCCCCCCAAATCCAGTTCCGCCCCCAAAATCCAGTTGCCCCCCCTCAAAATCCAGTTGTCCCCCCCAAATCCAGTTGCCCACCCCCCAAATCCAGTTGCCCCCCCAAATCTAGTTGCCCCCACAAAACCCAGGTACCCCCCCAAAATCCAGTTCCCCCTACAAATCTGGTTGCCAAACCCCCAAATCCAGTTGCTCCCCACTAATCCAGTTGCCCCCCCCAAATCCAATTGCACCCCTAAAAATCCAGTTGCCCCCCCAAATCCAGTTCCCCCCCAAATCCAGCTTCCCCCTCCCAAATCCAGTTACCCCCCGCAAATCCAGTTGCGCCCCAACCCCTGCTGATACCATTCCCCAGTGCTCCCAGTGCCCCCAGTTCCCAACACCCCCCCCCCCCCATACCCAGTCACCCCCTGGACAAGCAGGAGAGGTCCCAGAGGATGGAGGAGGGGTCCCCCTCCCCCCCTCCCCCCAACCAGGGTACCCAGGCGACCCCACTCCCACCCACTCTGTGACTCCGTCTCCCTGGTTTCACTTTTTGCTTTATTTTTCAACCCAAAATTCCCCCGTTCCTGAGGCATTCTGGGAAATCTCTGCTTCTCCTGCCCACCCCACCAGAAGGGGGGGGGGGGGGGGGGGGGAGGTTCGGGGGGGTGGGGGGGAGAGGGGAGGATGGAGATGATGGAGCTGGAGGTCTCACTACCTCCCGATGACTCTTCTGATCCAGGGGACAGCGCGGCAGACGTTGGAGTAGACGCCGGGTTGTCCACGGCGCCCACAGACGGCCATGCCCCAGGAGACCACCCCTTGCAGCACCCCGTTACAGACCAGCGGGCCACCGGAGTCACCCTGGTGGGGGAAGGGCGCGTGGGGGGTCAGGGACACATGGGGGGGTCAAGGGCACATGGTGGGTCAAGGGGAAGTCATGGGTCAAGGGAACGCAGTGGGTGAAGAGCACGTGGTGGGTCAAGGGGATGTGCTGGGTCAAGGGAATGCAGTAGGTCAAGAGCACATGGTGGGTCAAGGGCACATGGTGGGTCAAGGGGATATCATGGGTCAAGGGGATGTGGTGGGTCAAGGGAACGTGGTGGGTCAAGAGAACGCAGTGGGTCAAGAGCACATGGTCGGTCAAGGGCACGTGGTGGGTCAAGGGCACATGGTGAGTCAAGGGAACACGGTGGGTGAAGAGCAAGTGGTGGGTCAAGAGAACGCGGTGGGTGAAGAGCAAGTGGTGGGTCAAGGGAATGTGGTGGGTGAAGAGCAAGTGGTGGGTCAAGGGAGTGCGGTGGGTGAAGAGCACGTGGTGGGTCAAGGGGATGTCATGGGTCAAGGGGATGTCATGGGTCAAGGGAATTGATGGGTCAAGAGCGCATGGTCGGTCAAGGGCATGTGGTGGGTCAAGGGGATTTAGTGGGTCAAGAGCACTTGGTGGGTCAAAGGCATGTGGTGGGTCAAGAGCACATGGTGGGTCAAGGGATGTCATGGGTCAAGAGCATGTGGTGGGTCAAAGGCACGTGGTGGGTCAAGAGCACGTGGTGGGTCAAGGGGGATGTGGTGGGTCAAGAGCATGTGGTGGGTCAAAGGAAAGTGGTGGATCAAGGACACGTGGTGGGTCAAGGGCGCGTGGTGGGTCTCACTTGGGGGGCATAAAGCTTGCATGGGCCTATCAGGGCACCAGAGCCCATCCCCAGCTCCGTGGCTCGATCAGAAGGTTGGTGGTGGGAGCCCAGATGTTGCCTGGGCCAATCCACGTGCCGTGGCCCTTTCCTGGCTTCAGGGCTTGGGCTGGAGGTAATGGTGGAGGAACCCCAACCTTGCCTGGACCAATCCACGTGCCATGACCCAGCTCCGTGGCTTGAGCAGAAGGTCGGCGGTGGGAACCCAAACCTTGCATGGACCAATCCACGTGCCATGACCCAGTGCCGTGGCTCAAGCAGAAGGTCGGTGGTGGGAACCCAAATCTTGCATGGACCCATCCACACATCATGACCTATCTCCATGGCTCAAGCAGAAGGTTTTTGGTGGGAACCCAAACATCACATGACCCCATCCACATGCCGCGGCCCTTCCCTGGCTTCATAGCTTGGTTTGAAGGAACCCAAGACTTGGAGGAACCCATCCCACCTCGTGTTTGATCTCCAAGCCACCCCCAAGCCCCTCCTTCCCCCGAGAGCCAACTGGGAGGTGGCTGAAGGACCACCACCCCCCACCTCTTACCTGGCAGGAGTCGATGCCCCCCTGGGGGACGCCAGCGCAGAACATGTTGGGGGTGACAGCGTTGCCGTAGGCCCTGGTGCACTTGTCCCTCCCGAAGGTTTGGATGGCGGCGCACTGCAGGTTCTTGGGCAGCTTTGCTGTGGGATGAGGTGGGGATGGAGGAGGAGAAGGCATGAGGAGACCTTGTTGGGTTTTTGGTAGGGCTCTGGCTGGTGGTGCCTCCATTGAAGGTGGGGAGGGCAATGCCAAGGAAACTCGATCCCAAAGGGAAAACCCAACTTGAGGTTGTCCACCATGGTGAGCTGCTGGCTGGGCAGATCTGAGGTGGCATCAGGGAAGATCTAATCCCATTTTCCCAGCTGGGAAGCCCACCTGGTGACCCCTCTCCTCTTCCCATTGCCTTCCCCCACCCCACCTCTTCCCCCGAGGTTTCCACCGTAAGCCAGTACCTCCAGGGGACTTGGTGGTGCCCCAGCCAGAGACGCTGCACCTCATCCCGTCCATGGGACACTTGGTGGCCAAACGGATCTTCTTGATGCTGCTGCTGAACTGAATGGGCTTGTTCAGCCTCAGGAGCATGAAGTCATTGTCGTTCTTCCGAGGGTTGTAGGCCGGGTGGACCTGGAGCTTTGAGATCATCCTCACCTCCCCTGTCCCGTCTCGTAATGTATCCGTCCCGATTAACACCCTGAGGTCCCTGGGCCAAGGAGGAAGGTCAAGAAATCAGCATTGGTTCCTCCAGAAAAGGCACAGAAATCCTTGATCTCCAGGGTTGTCCAAAGGAGATGATCAAGAGCTGTCCATTGAAGCTTCTCCATGTTCAGCAGGGGGGTGATGTGGCCATGGGGCCACCACAACCCATTCTCCTTGGGGAGGAGGCCAGGAGAACACGCAAATTCCTTGAGGATTCATGACCCATCTCTTCTCCAGGAGCTCCTTGATGGCTCAAGCACCCTGAGGTCACCTCCCACCTCTCCTGGCGTCATGACTCCAACTTCTTGCCAACTTGGTTTTATTCCCACCTGAAAGGTCCAGCTTCCCCTCACAGGACCTTGTGGAGAAGCTGGAGAAACCTGGATGTGGGGTCGGGTGGTGGATCTGCTCTACTTTGGGTGGAAAAAGGGGGGACTGGGCCTCAAAGTGGGGGGAGGTGGGATCCCTCAGGGGTTGGTAGCTGGAGGTTGTCACCCTGTGATGGTGGCAGCTCCTCCGGTCTCCATGGGGAGGGTGACTGTGGCTTCGTTGTCCTCTAGAGGTGCCACCAGCCAGCCACAAACATCTAGAGATACCCACACCTGGAGCATCATCATCTAGAGCTACCCGGGGCTCTGGAGGTAACATCTGGGGTACCAGTAGGTGGACACATCAACATCTGGAGATATCCTGGAGCATCACCAGAGCTACCTGGGACTCTGGACTGGGGTACCAGCAGGTGGATACACCAACATCTGGAGGTACCCTGGAGCAGCAACATCTAGAGCTACCTGGGACTCTGGAGGTAACATCTGAGGTACCAGCAGCTGGACAGACCAACATCTGGAGATACCCTGGAGCATCACCATCTAGAGCTACACGGGACCCTGGAGGTAACATCTGGGGTACCAACAGCTGGATACACCAACCTTGGGATACACCAACCTCAGGATACCTCTGGAGGTACCCACCTCTGGAGCTGCCAACCCTTGAAGGTCCCAGACTCTTCTGGACACCACAATCCGCAGGTATTCACATCTGGAGGCTTCTACAACCCCATGAGGTGCCATCATCTGGGCCACCTCTCCCTAGATCCCACCGTTTGGAGGCCTGGCCTTGTGGAAATGCCACCATCTGGAGGGACCAACCCTAGAGGATGCCACTGCTCCTCCGTGGTGGGACCTGGGCAACACCACGTCAGCTGGGGCAAGTGACTGTGGACCTCTCTTACCTGATGGGCTGCTTGCAGTGGGCAGCTGTCAGGACCCATTGGGCATCGATCAAGCTTCCCCCGCACAGGATTTGACCCCTCTTGATGAGGGCAACTTGGAAGGGTCGTTGGTTGATGGAACAAGGTCTCCCACCGATGATCCGGGACTCGTCCTCCTCCGGCACTACGACACAGAGCACCAAAGGACACCATTAGCCTCGTCGTGTAACCTTTTCCCCAGAAACCTGCTGGTTTGGGTGGAAAAGGTGGAGAAGTGGCTGGAAAAAAATGGTTGTAACAAGGTGACATGGAAGAGGAGAGGGACAACCTGGTTTCCAACCTTAAAACCTCACCAAAACGCTCAAAATCATCTTAAAAATATTAATTTTTTTTATTTTCTGGGTCACCTCTCAACCTACTGAGGTTCCAGAGGACATTTTTTGATAAAAACCCAAAGAGTTTGGAGACTGGTTGAAGTCCAACCCTTCATAGCCAAGACCAAAGCCTTCGAAGAACTTTGAAGAACCGATCCTTGAAGGCCTCGTTTCTCCTGGGGCCGTTCCATGGCAAGCTGACCACCCCTTCCAACCAGAGCAACGAGGTGGGGGAAGTGCCACCAGGAGACCCTTTGGGACCGGTTTAGTCACGCCGTGATGTGCCCGTGAGCTGTCCTGGAAATCACGGCGTATCAGGAAGTCACCAGGAGCCACTTATCTCCACCGGTTTCATCAGGTACCTCGGGGAGGGGCATCAGTTCCACCTCTAAGGTTCCTCCCAGCCCAAGATTGGACTCCTGAAGGGAGGTGACACACCTCCAAAAGAGCTGATGTCTTCGTCTTTGGTCCCTGAGGAAGCCTGTAGGACCAGCTGGAAACCCCTCCTACCTCCTGGATGCCTCATGGACTTCCTAGGTAGGTCCAGGGCAGGAGGTTGTTGCATCAACCCAAGCAGGAGAAGCCCTGACGCAAGGAGAAGAGGAATCCACTCCGGAATGTGACCTTTGACGTCATTCTGGAGGTGTCTTGGTGCCAGCAGGTTGGTTGAGAAGAAAGAGTAAGGGTCATCCAGTTGGGTTGGGGGGGGGTCATACCATGAAAAAAGGGGTCTCACCACTCGGAGCCCCCTGTTTCAGACACGGCTCTCCCCATCTTTCAGGTCTCTGGAGGCATCTCCCTCAGGTTTAGGTGGAGTTGCCAATGTTGGTAGTCCTCGGGGAGAGGAAGGGACCCTGGCGAGAGGCCACCCCACCTCACCCAATATCCACAAGACAAGGTGTGTCCCCCCACACCTTGGCAAGATGTTGATGATGGATGAGGTGGTGACCATCTTGAAGCCATGACCCTCTTGGGGCCATGACCACGTGGAGCTCCACGTGGGTGGCCACACTGGGGGTGGTGGTGGGTGTCCAAAGCCTTGGGACCTGTTCCTGCATCTCTGATGGATCTGAGGGTCCAGCCGAGGCCTCCACCTGCAAAGCCTTTTGGGAACCTCCTCTGCCAAGGCCACTGGAGAAGACCCCCGACATTGAGTGGTGCCCAAGTGGGAGGAGACAAGATCTTTTTTCTCAAAAAAAAGAGATAATCAGCACAAAAAAAGGTGCTTTTTTTTTTTTCTTTTTTTTTTTTTTTTTTTTCCCAAGGAGAAGACCTCCCATCCCAAAACCCATCTAGTAGGACTTCCAAGATGGGAGATACCAAGTCCTTGCTCCTGGAGGTGTCCTCCTGGGCGTTGAGGTTAAGTTGAGGTCAAGTTCTCCATCCCAGATGCTTTGGGCTCTTTTCGGGGGGTGGGGGGAGGAGAAGTTGTGACTCCAAACCTTGACCACCTTGGCCAAGAGCCGCAGCATTGGCAATGTGCTGAGAAGGTGGCACCTGGCTCCGTGGCATCTGTGCTTGCTTTTCACCCAAGGTTGGGACATTGGAATGTACTGGTGGGACTGGTTTGTGCTGGTGGGGATTACAACTAGTGATGGGTGGCGATGGGAGACGCCCAAGTTTCAAGCCACCTGGAATTCTCCACTATCCGGTCTTGGCACCATTGCCAAAGTTGGAGGTTGGGAACTCTCCTCCCGTCAAGGCTTATCAGAGAAGTGTCCCTGGCCACCACAAGGACCATCTTGGAGCCTTTAGAGACCAACCAATGGGTTTCCTCCACCAAACTCCTTGAAGGCATCTCAGCAGCTTCCCTGAGCTCCCCCACTGGAGGGGTGTCCACCAAGGAGGGGTTGTCCATCCACAAAGGTCCATCGGGGGTGATGAGATGGTGGACCCTGCCCTGTGGTAGATCCATTCCCTGGATTTCCAGAGGTTGGAAGCGGAGAGCTCCAACTGAGGTGGTGGTGCCTCCATCCCAAAGGATTATCCTCAAGAAAAGAGTTCGTGGACAATCGTGGGACAAATTATCCAGCTGTTGGGTCCAGGAATGACCTTGTTCCTTCTGGATCTGGCCACTTTGGGTTCGGGACATGGATTTGGGTTCAGGTCAAGATCCAAGTTCTTGGCATCCAACGGTTGGAAACCACCATCCTCCTCTTCCTTGAGACCCATCTGTTTGAGATGCAGAACATCGTTTGGGAAACCATTAGGAACAGAAGCGATGTTCCCAGTAGGATGAAACTTCTCCTTCCTTTCCCTCACCCTGGGTGACTCTTCTTATCTCCTTCTTCTCCCAGATGTCACCAGGAATCCCCAGAGGAACTTCCAGGGGAAGGGAGGACGTTGTCCTGCTGATCCCGGTGCTTCCGATGGGACGTGGGTATTTCCTCCACGTCGAGGGGGTTGAGGTTCCAACACAGTTGGGCTTTGCCCAAACCTTCCTGTCAGGAGAAGACATCTCCCCACCCCACCCCATCCCATCGGACACGTGGTGCCCGGGAAAACCCACCACCACCTTCTAAGGGTCCTCCCTGGGCCACCACCCTGACTTACGCTCGTCGCCTCCGTTGCCCTTCTCCTGAGCCTGTGCCGGTGGTGGGGCACTCAGCAGCAAGCCAGATGCCAGGAGGAAGATGGAGATGAAGCTGAAGGCTCCGCATCCATCACGAGCCATTCCTAGAGCAGAGAAACCAAACGGGATCAGCCCCGGGGGATGGTGGGAAGGTCCTCAGTGATGTCCTCCTGCTTCTGGCGTGGGATGGAGGCAACATGACTGAGATGCTGGTGGTGTCTTGGTGGACCATCACCCTGATGGACCTTGGGGGGGTCTTGGACCATTTGTTCCACACCATCACCCTGATGGACCCTGGGGGAGGATCTTGGACCATTTGTTCCCCACCATCTCCCTGATGGACCTTGTGGGGGGGTCTTGGACCCTTTTTTCCACCCTATTTTGGGTGTCTCCATCTGGTGGCACCAACCCCCCCTGCATGAGCTTGGGAAGGACCCCATCCCTCCCGCTCCCTACCGAACCGGTCGCCCCTAAAGTCAACCAGGATGTGGAGGGTGATGCCACCTCAACCCACTCCCCTACCCTGAGCCACCACATGGAGACGGGTGGCTTCACGGATCCCATCTCTGGGAAGATCCACCAGGAGATGAAGAATCCTTGGCTGCCTCCATCCCACCCCACAGCATCCATCCCTCGGGGTGATGCCAGTGGACTTGGCCACCAGGATGGACTCACCTGCCGGAGGAGAAGGACGGGGCCGGCTCGGCGCGTTGGGAAGCCAGGAGATGGTGGCTTGGAGATATTTATACCCGGGGTGAAAAGTAGGCCGTGTCTCCAGTAGGATGAGTCAAGAGTGGTTGGGCGACCGGTCCGCGGGGCGAGCGTGGCCCGTGGGTGTCTCCCCGGTCCCGGAGGTGATTGTACCGCTTTGATGTCCCAGAAGAAACATCACTGGGTTCCTCGGCCAAGGAACGCCTGCTTCTCCTGTCATCGGAGCCACCCCAGACACGGCGGTGGGGGTGAGGAGTCCCCAAAATAGCTCATCCGGGAGGACAGGTTGGCTCATTCCTCTCCCTATCCTGGTGGGGGAGGGGTGGGGGTGGGTCCCCTCCCCCCCACCCAGGGGAGGGTGGGGGGTGTTGGGGTGCTGAGCTGGCTCTTGGGGATGTGTGTGAGATGTCGTGGTGGTGCCTCCAGCCTGTCTGTTGACTGTTCTGCTGACTGTCCGTCCATCCATCCATCCATCCATCCATCCATCCATCCATCCCCTCCATCCACCTCCTCCATCCATCCATCCATCCGTCTCCCTCATCCATCCACCTCCTCCCTCAATCCATCTCCTGCATCCACCTCCTCCATTCATCCACTCCTCCATCTATCCATATCCTCCATCCACCTCCTCCATCCATCTCCTCCATCCACTTCCTCCACCACCACCACACACAACCACGCCAGAAGCCAGGTAGACCCCACGTTACACACATGTTTGTGCACAAGTGCATGTGTGCAAGAACACGGCTTGGCATCTGCCAAGGGTGACACCTCCCAGGTGGGACCTCCATGGCCCCAAGGTGAGTGACATGGCTCCTGGAGGATACCACCAGACCAGACATCCCCAGGGACCTACGTGCATCTGCCAAGAGTGAAACCTCCCAGGTGGGACCTCCATGGCCCCAAGGTGAGGGATGTAGCTCTTGGAGGACACCACTGGCCTGGAGGTCTCCAGGAACCTACTTGTCACCTTCCTTTGGCACCTGGTCACACATCCCTGATGATTAAGGCAGTGGACGTGGGCGAGCGCTGGGTGAGGCCACCCCCTGGTGACAACCCCGCTGAGCTCTGCGAGTCTCTTCTGGTGAGTCAAGGGGACAACCAGGGGGACAGGGGGGGTGTCACGTGTCCCCCCACCTGGATGTTGTCCCCAACCCCCTGTGGGGGGGTCACCTCCCCCAGCCCCAACCACACGGGGGGTCTGGAGGATCTCCAAGGTGGGAGGTGACACGGAGGTCCTGTGGAGATCTGGGCCAAGGAGACCTGATCCACCAGCCTCCTGTTCATGGTGAGCTTCTCCCGTGGGGATCTGGTCCACAAAGATCCCATCCACTGGGATCCCAGCCCATGGATGTCTGGTTCACTAAGATCCCATTCGTGGAGATCTGGCCTGTAGAAATCTCATCAGTGGAGGCTTGGTCCATGGAGATCTTGGCTATGGTCGGTGGAGATCTTTTCCGTGGGGTGCTCAGCTGCGGAGATCACCCCTGGGGATCCCTTCGATGGGGCAGCTGGGCCACAGTGGTCCTGATGGAGGGATGTGGTGGGAAGAGATCTCGTCCACTGGGATCCCCTCCGTGAAGGGAGAGGGCGTGGGGATCCCCCGGTGCGGAGGTCGATCCCACCAGGTTTCAAACCACCAGGATCCCCCATCCTTAGGGATCTGCCCTGGGATCCCCTCCGTGAAAGGATAGGGCGTGGGGAACCCTCGGCGTTGAGGTCGATCCCACCAGGCTTCAAACCACCAGGATGCCCCATCCTCAGGGATCCACCCTGGGATCCCCTCCATGAAGGGATAGGGAGGGCATGAGGATCCCCTGGTGCGGAGGTCGATCCCACCAGGCTTAAAACCGCCGGGATCCCCCATCTTCAGGGATCCTGGCTGTGGGGATCCACTGTGGAGACACCATCGGCTGTGGAGATCCGGTCCACAGAGATCCCACTGGTGGGGATCCCTCCCCCAGGAAGATCCGTAGGGATCCTGTCTGTCTGGATCCCTGATCCCCTGGGAAATGTAGGGGACCGGGTGACATCAAGGTGACACAGAGGATCCCAGGGGTGGGGGCAGGTGATCCAGGAGGGGACAGGAGATCCCGGGTGGGGGGAGGGGTGATGTGAGGTACCCAAGGGGACACGGGAGCAATGGGAGGGGGATCGGGGGGGGGGAACAGGGACATAGGAGGGGGGTGTGGGGCACAGGAGGAGTGACACGAGGGGGGTGGGGGGGTGGGGACAAGGTGCCCCAGAGCCACCCAGAGGTGGGGGAGGGGCAGGGGGGACACGGAGGTGGGGGAGGGGAGGGGGGGACACGGAGGTGGGGGAGGGGCAGCATTATCTCAGCCAGCGCCAGGGCTGGGTCCAACCGGTTCTCCCAGTTCCTCGGCTCCCATCTGGGTGGCGTAATTAGCGCTAATTACCTAATTACCCGGCAGGAGCCAGCCTGGGCCTGCCACCCACTGCCAGGGCCACCCTGGACCATGGGACCGTCTGCCCCCACCCCCACCCCCCACCCCCCCCCCCTGCTCCCCGGGACTGTCCCCTCCCCGGTGTCCCCACAACCCCGGGTGACACCAGAGGTGGACCTGGGTGGCATGGATGGTGGCCCTGGGTGGTACCAGAGGTGGCCCTGGGTGTGACACCAGAGGTGGCCTTGGGTGACATGGTAGGCGGTCCTGGGTGACATGGATGGTGGTGGCCCTGGGTGTGACACCAGAGGTGGCCCTGGGTGACATGGATGGTGGCCCTGCCCTGGGTGACATGGTAGGTGGCCCTGGTAGGTGGCCCTGGGTGACATGTTAGGTGGCCCTGGGTGATACGAGAGATGGCAGTGCCCTGGGTGACACGGTAGGTGGCCCTGGGTGACATGGATGGTGGCGCTGGGTGATATGAGAGGTGGCCCTGCCCTGGGTGACACGGTAGGTGGCCTTGGGTGACATGGATAGTGGCCCTGGGTGATAGGAGAGGTGCCCCTGCCCTGGGTGACACGAGAGGTGGCTCAGGGGACAGGGGTAACACAGGGGTGGTGGTGGCAGATGCCGGTTCCTCGGCTGCGGTGGCCATGGCCATGGCCATGCCCATGCGGACACTTACCTCACCCGCTGTCACCCACTGTGGTCCTTCCACATGGACCTGGTGACCTCCGTGTCCACCCATGGGTGCCACCTGGTGTCTTTTCCTCTGCTGGTGGCTCTTGGTGGCCCGCAGGACCCAGCTCTGTGATGGTCCTTGTGACCCCACCAAGGGATGATTGAACTTCACTTCCATGGACATGGTGACCCATCGGACCCCACGGACGCGGACATGTCACCTCCACCTCCGTAAACATCTCGACTGAACCCTGGAGGATGGTTGGGGGGCACCAGGGTGTCAACTCAGACCCTGAGGAGGATGTCCTCCATGGACACATTGACCAGACCTCCACTGACACATCAACCAGGCCTCCATGGACACGTTGACCAGGCCTCCACAAATACGTCGAACAGCTTCCATGGACACGTCAATGAGACCTCCATGGATACGTCGACCAGACCTCCATGGACACATTGACCAGACTCCATGGACACATTGACCAGCCTCCATGGACACGCTGACCAGCCTCCATGGACACGCTGACCAGCCTCCATGGACACGCTGACCAGCCTCCATGGACATGTTGACCAGACCTCCACGGACATGTTGACCGGACTACATGGACACGTCGACCAGACCT
Source organism: Falco naumanni (assembly GCF_017639655.2). Lineage (NCBI taxonomy): Eukaryota > Metazoa > Chordata > Aves > Falconiformes > Falconidae > Falco > Falco naumanni. Next base: position 17,774,511 of record NC_054056.1, read on the forward strand.
CCATGGACACATTGACAAGACCTCCACAGACATGTTGACCAGACCTCCATGGACACATCGACCAGACCTCCATGGCCACGTTGATGAGATCCCACCAAGCACCTTGCCCAACTCCCCAAGGCTGATGGAGTTGCTCATGCTGGACCCCAGTGTAGGAGCCCACCACGGTGGGACCCTCCAAGTCCAACCTCCTTTGCGGTTGCCAAACGGGGGGGGGGTGGGGGGGGTGGGTGTTGAACCTCCTTGTGAAACCCCGAGCGAGACCGGCAAGTCCCCCGTGGCCACCGGTGGCCCAAGTGACAACAGCCAACTGCTCCTCCACCTCCCTGGGGACTTGGCCCTGGACCAAACCCTCTTGCCCCACCGCAGTGGCCAGACAAGTCCCACGCCCTCCAACGCGCCGGGCCACCACCACGTGGGGGAAGAAAGGGAGGGGGACACCTTGCGCAAGGTGACCCGGCGTCGCTCCCTTCCCTGCTGTGCCACGGGGGACGACACATGACGCTCTGACCTCACCATGTCTCCTCTTCCACCGGTAAAGACCTCCAGGTTCTTCTACATCCCCCAACCCATAGACACATCACAACCAAGGTGGTGTCACCTCCACCTCCATCCCACCGTGGTGGGACCAGAATGACCCCCCCCCATTCTCCACCTTTTCCCACAAAATAGAGGCCTCAGCTCCAGGTGTTGGGTGGATTTGGCCTCCAGCGGTTGACTTCTCACTGCCACCAACGTGGCCTTGGGTGGATGCTCCTCATGGGGGAGCAAAACAACTCCAATCTCCTGCCACGTTACCCCCAGGTTGGGCAATTTGGCCCCTTCTGCTCCCTCTGGAGTTGTCCCCTTTGGGGGTGGGTTGTCTTCCTGTGGGCAGATGTTGGAGGTGGAGTTGGGATGGAAGAACCCAGGAGAACATGGCTCAGGGGCTTGGTGTTCATGCGGGGGAGGGGGGGACCCAGTTGGATTTTGTCCCCCTGTGGTGTTGGAAAGAGCCTTGATGACCCCAAAAATGGTCCAGTGGGTTGGGTCTGCCCCACGGAGGGGTCAATGGGTCAACTCCATGGTGGGGCCATCAGATCTGCCCCATGGTGAAGTCAACAGGTCTGCTGCAGTGGGGCCAATGGGTCTACCCCATGGTGGGGTCAACGGGTCTACTGAAGTGGCGTCAATGGATCTACCCCATGGTGGGGTCAACGGGTCTACTGAAGTGGCGTCAATGGGTCAACCCCATGGTGGGGCCATCAGATCTGCCCCACCGTGGGGTCAATGGGTCTACTGAAGTGGGGTCAATGGGTCTACCCCATGGTGGGGTCAATGGGTCTACCCCATGGTGGGGTCAACGGGTCTACTGAAGTGGGGTCAATGGGTCTACCCCATGGTGGGGTCAACGGGTTACTGAAGTGGCGTCAATGGATCTACCCCATGGTGGGGTCAACGGGTCTACTGAAGTGGCGTCAATGGGTCAACCCCATGGGGGGGCCATCAGATCTGCCTCATGGTGGGAGCAACAGGTCTACTGAAGTGGGGTCAACAGGTCAACCCCATGGTGGGGCCATCATCTGACCCACGGTGGGGTCAACAGGTCAACCCCATGGTGGGGCCATCAGATCTGCCCCACGGTGGGGTCAACGAGTCTACCCCATGGTGGGGTCAACGGGTCAACCCCATGGTGGGGCCATCAGATCTGCCCCACGGTGGGGTCAACGGGTCTACCCCATGGTGGGGTCAACGGGTCAACCCCATGGTGGGGCCATGAGATCTGCCCCATGATGGGGTCAACAGGTCAACCCCATGGTGGGGCCATCGGATCTGCCCCATGGTGAGGTCAACAGGTCAACCCCATGGTGGGGCCATCAGATCTGCCCCATGGTGGGGTCAACAGGTCAACCCCATGGTGGGGCCATCAGATCTGCCCCACCATGGGGTCAATGGGTCTACTCCATGGTGGGGTCAATGGGTCAGCCCCATGGTGGGGCCATCAGATCTGCTCCATGGTAGGGTTAACGGGTCTACTCCATGGCCAGGGGCCATGGGTCTACCCCAAAGATGGTGACCTGGGTTTTTTCCTACCCCTGCCAGACCCAGGGCAGCCCAGGGCCCCTTGACCTGCCACAGTTGTCCTCCACCTGTGAACGACGTGGTGAAAAACCACGTCGGAAAATTTTATTCACCGACATTTCAACTCCTGCTCCTCCCCCCGGCGTGTACCCCAGCGCTCGGACCGGCCGGCTCTGGGCACCACCATCAGGGAGGAGGAGGAGGAGGAGAAGGAGGAAGAGGAGGAGGAGCTGTAGGGTCCATCCCAGGTTGTTGGGGCTGGGGGGCTCAGTTCCTCCTCATGGTCTCCTGGAGCCACTGGGTGTATTTGCAGAGGTTGACGTAGACGCCGGGTTTCTTGGGGTCCCCACAGACCCCCGGACCCCACGAGACGATACCCTGGAGCCGCCCGTCACACATGAGGGGGCCCCCGGAGTCACCCTGAGGAGGCGAGAGGTGGGGTGAGGTGGTGGTGGGGTCACTGCAAGACCCCCTTCCCCCCCATCATCACCCCAAATCTGGTGGCCACTTCTGGCACCGTCCCAGAATCACCTGGACACGCTGCCAGCTGCACCCAGTTCTGCCCCTTCTACACCCAAAACGTCCCCTGAGTGGGATGTCACGCCCTCCCCCCCACCAGAGGTCCCTGAAATGCCGGCGCCCCTACCCCACCTGGCAGGAGTCAGCCCGACTGCGGGACTCGCCGGCGCAGACCATGTTGGAGGTGATGGAGTTGGGGTAGACGCGCCGGCACTGCTCCTCCGAGACGATGGTGACCTTGGTGCAGTGGAGGTCCTCAGGGAAGGTGACTGCGGGTGACGGAGGGACACGAGGTCACCCAAGGATGGATGGACCAAGGGATCCAACCTGGATCCGTCCCATCTCGGACCTGTTGTCTGCCTTGGGAGCTCATCTCCCACCCCCTTCCTCTTTTTGGCACCAACCAAGAGCTCCAAGGCTTCCTGATGGCCCCACCAGGTCACCCAGATGCCCTCTGGTGCTTAAGGTGGGACCCAAAGATTGGGAAGGGGACGTTGGGTGGACCCCTGGGTCCCTGGGTCGGGGGACATGCATCTCGGTGTTACCCCCCCCCCCCCCCAGGGCCCCAGGTGACCAGCAGCGTACCTTCAGGGCTGGTGGTGGACCCCCACCCCGAGATCTGGCAGGTCTTGCCAGGCACGGGGCAATGGGAAGCCAATGGCAACGGTTTCACCTCCTTGTTGACATGGACGGGCAGGAGGAACTTGAGGAGCATCAAGTCACCGTCCTTGTTGGTCTCATTGTAACGCGGGTACTTGAAGACCTTGGCTGAGCGCCGCAGCTGCTCGGTGCGACCCGAGTCCCGGTGCCTTCGGCCTCCCAGCCGCACCGTGATGAAGCTGATGGAACCAAAAGCATCGAGGTTCAGGGTGGGGGTGGTCCACATAGGCCACGGGGACCCACACCAAGCAGGGGACGGGGCAGGATGTCATCCCAGAAGATGGTGAGAAGAGCAGAAGAAGAAGCAGATGAAGGTTATAGGTTATAGGTCATCCCCCCCCCCCCCCCCCCCAATGTAGCGTTTCTGTTAACGCAGGCAGAGAAGGGGCACAACAAAGCCCCCTGAGATGCCACCAACCCTCCCAACCTGCCTGGTTGGAAAAGCAGGACCCCAGGGTGGCACTTGGACCTCTTGGTTGGTTGCAGCCCATGAAGACCCAAACCCCATCCCCCTCAGTGGCCTCCTACCCCGGGACGTAGCAGTGGGCGGCTGTCAGCACCCAGTTCTGGTGCACCAGGGTCCCCCCGCAGATGAACTTCTCGCCTTGGAAGAGGGCAGCCTGCCAGGGCAGGTCACAAGAGGTCCCCTCGATCACCCACAGGACGTTCCTTGAGGCTGTGGGCACCAAGGGGACACAGGTTGTCAGGGGTCCTCTCCTGTGCCACGCCCCCTCAGGGACACGGGTTGGCTGGGACCTTCTGGTGGGCTCTGTTCCCACATCCCCTGACTTGTGGCCAAGGGGGTGGTGGGGAGACCAGGAGGTCCATAGGTTGGATAGGGGACACCTGGGGGGTCCCATGGGTGGGTGGGTGGAGGTCCAGTGGGTGGCCACGGGGTCCCTGGGGCATCTCATAGGTGAAGGTGGTGGCCATGGCGTGGGCGTGACCTCCTGTGGGGGCAGCTGTGGGTGGGTGTGGGTCTCAGGGATGGTTGGGGAGCACCCGGGGTGGGTGTGGGGAGGTCCCATGGGTAGATGGGGGGGGGGACGGACGACGACACACTCAGGACAGACAAAGGCCACCAGGGTGGGCTTGGTTGGTCCCACAGGTGGACATGGGACCCGTGGTGTCACCACAGAGGTCCTAGGGATGAATGGGGGGGGTCTCACAGGTGGCCATGGGGCACCCAAGGAGGATGTGGCTGTCCCATGGAAGGATGTGGGTCACCCAGGGTGGCCGTGGTGGTCCCACGGGTGGATGTGGGTCACCCAAGGTGGGGGTGGGTGTCCCATGGAAGGATGTGGGGTACCCAAGGAGGATGTGGTGGTCCCATGGGTGGATGTGGGTCATCCAAGGTGGGTGTGGGGGTCCCACAGGTGGACATGGGGCACCCAGGGTGGCCGTGGTGGTCCCATGAGTGGATGTGGGTCACCCAAGGTGGGGGCGGGGGTCCCATAGGTGGCCAGGGGACCTCCAAGGTGGCCACAGGACCTTCTAGAGGAGACGTGGTGGTCCTGGGGGTGAGGGGTCCCAGTGTGTCTCCTACCTGTGGCCACCAGTGCCAGGAGCATCACAACCAGGATCTTCATGGCCGGAGGGCCAGGAGCTGCGGGGGGAGGGGCAGGGGGTGACTCCTGGCCATGGGGGGTGGGGGCGGGGACCCCTGGGGAGGCAGGAGGAGGAGAGAGGGAGGGGAAGGAGGGAAGGGAGGGGGGGAAAGGGGGAAGGGGGGGCCGGGAAAAGGAGGAAGGGGACGAGGAAAAAGGGGAAGGAAAAAGGGGAAGGGGAAGGGGAAGGGGGGGGGGAAAGGGGGCAAAGGAGGAAGGGAAAAGAAGGGGGGAAAAGGGGGAAGGGGAAACGGGAAGGGGGAAGGGGAAAGGAGGAAGGAGGGAGGGATGGGAAAGGAAAAGGAAGGAAGGGGGGATGGGAAGGGGGGAAGGGGATGAGGAAAAAGGGGAAGGGAAAGGGGGAAGGAGGGGAAGGAAGATGGGGGAAGGGAGCATGGAAAAGGGGGAAGGGAAGGGGGGAGGGAAAGGGGGG
>NC_054056.1:19438782-19458782 GCF_017639655.2 Falco naumanni
TATACATTGGTTTTGCTTACAAAGTAGTGCTTTGAGCAAATGAACTCTACTGCATTGTTTTGAAAATTCATTATTTTTGAACATACCTCCCTTTTTCCAAACATATGCTGTAAATTACATATTTCAAGCCTTCGGTGTGACAGCACTCTTGAAGTTACATAAATTATCATGATGAAGGGTGCAATTAAAATCAATAAGCAGTTGCAATAGCATACAAATCATTAGCTAACTGAAATAAAACTTGTTAAGAGAATTGTTCACTTGCTTTGAAGAATTACCACACTGTAATTAGCAGTACACTTTTCTACATGCTAAGAAGGTGGCAGTTGTCTTTATCTTCTATGAAATAGAAGAACAGCATTCCGAAGGGTATAGGGTAACATATGTATCTTTAGAAAAAAGATGAAAGTGCGTTTTGAAAATGTGACAATATATTAAATTTACATTTCATTTCAAAATATGCAGTAATGAAAGCATTCAGCATGGGAGGGAACGTGGAACTATTTCAAGCAGAAAGAGATGTAAACTGTATATTATGCTTTCTGAACAGCATAACAGAGGCCAAACCCTGCGCCCCCCCAAACGCTTTCTCACCATTTTGAACTATATTTTACTTAAAACCACTAAAAAATTTCATCAGCTGTTTAAGAAACAATTTTCTCAATTCAAAAATTCAGCTGCTTAAAGAAACAGTACATCTACCTGAACTGATTTATTCAGCCTCAGAAAGAACAAAAAGGAGAAGAAATACTGTATTTGCTACAGAATTTAACTGGTTATCTACTAAGATATCTTCTGAAAGAAACTTTAGGGTTCCTTAAAGACATCTAGACCTAAGAGCAGGGCAAGGCGGTAACAGGTTTCAGCTGTAACGGCAGACGGCAGCGCAGCACAAGCTGTCACTCTGTCACACACTTACCCACCTTCTGGCCCTGGTAAGGGTGAGGTTTGCCAGCACACCGGGCCAGCTACACTGACGGGTTACGGTTATTCAGATAAAATCATACAGCAGCTCTAGAACTGGTCATTGTAACCTTCCTGGGGGTAACAGAGTCATTTTGGAGGCTGATCTTATGGCTTGTTTTGGAACTGCCTTGCCCTCTGATGTGTCACGTCGTTACGGTATTGCTGGCGAAATGAGGTGCAGAATGCAACAGCGTCCTGAGCGTGACTCCAGGGTCTTTGCAGAGTGAGATACATGGACCTAATGCTATCCACGGTCCTGTTACTGTAGCAGCAGTGTTCCCACTGGAATAAATCAGATTACTACCAAATACTGACTTGCACAGGTAAGTACTGGCCTAAGCACACCGACTGGTACTAGTACAAAGTCCATAAGCACATGCTGCAAATTTCACTGAAAAATAAAAATCAGTAGTCTAAATCTAGTCTTACATTAACATATCAAAATATTAAGTTTAGATATTTGAAAAAAAAAATCATATTTCAGAATTGTAACCTGATATACCTGTTTTATCCGTTAGTAAATAAACTAATCGTCCCAACTCTTCTGGTATGGTGCTAGTTCGAACAACTGTTCCAGGAATATTGTCATCTTTCATAATCATCCACCCATAGGCTGCCTTACCCATGTCCAAGTTCACACGTAAACTGCAAAGGAAATTTATACCATAATCAGTGTGAATATTAGGCAAAGTGAAAGTTATAACCATAAAAATAAACGATCTTTTTACGATACCTGGAAAAAATATATCTTAAAACCATATGACAAAACCATTTTGGAACAATGATTTTGTTATGTGTTTGTAGAGTACATATCACATTAGAAATTCAGGCTCCATCCCAGACTTCTAGAAGGTATTCCAACACAAACAAATGCAACAACATGCCTTCTGCATGAAACAGACTGCAACACTTTGTGGTGATTCTTGACATAATTACATTACTACACTTAGACAGCTGAGAATATTATATACACTTTATCAACAAGAACACATTGCTATTCATATCACAGTTTTCATTTGTTAAAAACCCCCTGACACCAATGTTTGCTTTACAATGTAAAAGCAGAAATATTTTTATACCTCTTCGAGTCACTGTTTTTTTTAAAAAAACACCATATTTTTTATTTAGGAAAGTACAACTATATTTGTCACATTCCCTCTCCCACCACAACCAATCAACAACATTGCTGTCCTTCCCCAAATGCCGCTACAGAAGCTCTCTACTGCAAAAAGAGTGCAGCGCCCAAGCAGCAAACACCCTGACATGATAGCGTGTGGGCTGGAGCTGCTGCAATAAGGAACCTTTGGGGAGCTCTGCACTAGAAACTGTAACGTGCAGGAAGTTTTACTGATTATACATAGAAGCGCAAAATCAGAAGTATATATTTTTTGGACACACTGTGTCTGCATATTTATTTGTTATATTTCCATATCTACATCACAGAAGAATTAATTGCCCTTGCACCTTGTATTCTTATAATAATTAAAAAAAAAAAAATCACTCATGCTGGTCAGAGATAACTTCAATGACACTGCTATTCCCCTAAATTAAATGCTCCAACTCAAAAGTCTATGCCAGCCTATTCTAAAACTTTACAATGCTACTTTCCTTCAGCTATTCACCACATTCCTGCTACCATGTCAGAGGAACGGTGACTAAAGCATCCGCACATTTTCATTGCTGCTGATTCTGCTTTAACAGTAACACTGAAGAAACAGCTAGGACAGCGGCTACGGGAATGATTTGTAGCTAATTTGCCTGGGGCATGGGACTCTAGTCCCAGGTTTAGTAACAGGTTCATAGTAACACAACTCTTAAAACTATTCCAAAGGGATATATCAAGGTCAAAACACTGCTAGTGTACTTCAGAGCTTTTTTACCAGTCCTGAAGTGCTGCTTTACAGCACAACCAAAACAGCAGCCACGAAGAGTTTTCATCTGTCCTGCACTCACAGTGACAGACTGTGAATTTCCCGAGGTAACAGCGGAGGGAACAGTGAGCCACAAACTGCAGCTCTTTATGGGATGTTGCATTTAACTAGAACTGTGAGAACACCTGAAATTTCAATACACACTGAAAAACTTCAGTTTATTCCACATCCCTGCCTTCCTGAATTTGTACCGCAGAAAACAACGCATGTTCCAGCACAAGAAGAAAGAAGCCTTTTTGATACAAGACTCTTGACCACTCAAGATGGTATTTTGTTCTTTAACTAGCTCTTATTTCCATTAAAATCATCATTAGCAGAAAATCATCCTTCTGTCTGGTGACATACCCCAATTACTTCTGCAATATCATACCTCACTTCAGCTGTTTTCAGACACACAAATATATATTTAAAAAAAAAACAACCATTAGGACAGACAACAGGAGGAGGACTCTACCATATTCTTTTTATTGAAGATGCTACATTATAACAAAGAGGAAAAAACCCCTGGAAGTCACTTGCTTCACACTGGTTAACTACAGTTTTAACCTGTCTTAATCAATCCAGAGCCAGTAGTGAGCAACCAGGATTTGCATTGCGTCTGTCGGTCAGCCTGCAGTTAGAGGACATAAGAACCAACGTAACACCCTTCACACTGAGGCAGGTATCAGCCAGCAGAAAGAACAGCAAAAGCTTTATTCCTCTTAGGGATGAGAACCTGCCAGTTAGCCAGTCAAGCACAAAGGACGCTCTATAGCTCAGGCAAAGAAACATAAGCACACTTAATTCATTTAAGAACAGCTAGATATCTGCTCTAGCCAGAAGTAAGCAGAGTAAGTGAAGGATGAAAGCTGCTCATTACCCCACTTACAAGAGACATTTGGGCTATAATATTTTTTTTTTTCCTGCCTGGGCTACCAAACAGGGAATCTGCAATGAAAGCTCTATTTAAGAGCTTCACTCTCAGGTACATGGCACGCACAGAGAAATCCACAGGGCTACTCTACCAATGAAGAGCTACAAAGTCATCCAAATCAGATAAACCGTGCTTCAGTAAGATCCCGAAAGTCTCTCAAAGCTGGAGTGCAGTTCATCTCACCACCTGCACCTTTTATAAGCATGTGTGTTACCTGGTTTGATATTCTAAACACTCTCTAGATGCATTTAAGTATAATCTCACTTAAATATAGTTTAAAGGTAAGGAAAAAAAAAAAAGGGGGGGGGGGGGGGGGGCGGAAACAGCTTCTTTTGCTGAGCGGTGAGGAGAAATCTGTATTTCAAAGCACCAAGGCATTTTAGGAATTACCCCAGCACGCACTAAGTGGAACAAGGTGCTGAGGGACCTAACAGAAAGCTGGCACCACTGCCCTCCACAGAAATAACATCCCCCCAGTGACCAGTACAGTCCAAGACAGCTTTCTGGCATGCAGAGATATTTGGTACATGCTTGAATTGTTAAGTTGGATAAAGAATTAGACATGAATTAAAAAAACAACACACACACACACCCCAAAAAAAAAAAAAAAAGAGGGTTATAGATGCATTTTTAGTATTCTAAAATTTGTACACTGTATGCTGCTCTGACTTCCTTCACTTGGTGCTTGCTGTCTTGGAGAGAATTTTTACCTTTAAAATCACTGTAGCTGTGACCTACCACATTACGGACACTTTTGTAACACTACAAATGAGAGACAGCTATTAATACTGAGTTTGCTTTTGAAACTAGAAATCTCTCCAGCACAGCTTCACAGGAATAGATTGAAAAAGTCTATCCTGTCTGAAAAGTCCAGAAATTTTTACACAATAAAACAAGGAGATACTTATCTTAGTCAACACCAAGCTACCTTCAGTTCCTGACGACATTAGCTACCATTTCTCATAAACCCTTTGTGGACTTTAAGAAACCTCATCATATAACCAAAACCGTTTTAAATCCACTCGTTTTTAAATCCTTCTCCATTTCATCCAGTTTAGAAGACTCCATACATACCCGTTATTGATGAAAATGCACAGAACAGCATCACATGTAGCATTAGCACACTGTTCCATCAGTAACACTCATCTTTTTGTAAACTAATTACCCTGCAATCTTCAGACACAGTATGGTAACACAGGTACTTGAAGGCTACTGCAGAGAACGGGCATATTTAGTGAACATGACAGTGTGAAGTTTCCTGTGTCTCAACCTCAGCACTAGTCACCCCATCGCAGGCAAAACTTAAGGCAATTTATATCCAACTTCTATCCAACTCAGGGATTTATTCCCCCAAGAGCCCGAGTGGCATTTCTCTGCAATTCAGCTGCAGAATACATCAGTCAGACAGCACTTCAGAATACACGCTGCTTTCTACTACAAGTTACTAACAGATACTATTGCTTTTACTCCATTAAAATATCAGTAGTGTTTCAGGCTAAACCAATTCATATTTACAGGACTTCTCTCTTTTCTGAATTTCATCTTTTCCCCAGTGGTAACAGCATCAGGTCCCCTTGTAAAGAGCTCTGATTTTGTTTTAGTCAAAATGGCCAAATTCATCAATACACAAGGGTCTTCACTGAGGGGGTTTCAGACAAATACATTTAGAAACTCCAGAAACATTCTGCCTTTCACAACTCAGTAAACAGCAACCGAGACCTCGTGAAGTTACCAAAGACAATTTTGTGAGCAAGTTGATACTGTGCCTGATAAAACTCAAGTATGAATGTGAATCAAAACCGTATGATAGTTGTACTTGACCTTGTTGAGCAGTTCTGTATACAAGCTAAAGTTTCGCAGCAAAAGATGAAGCCCTGCCCAAACTCCAGATACAGCATGAGTACCTGTAGCAGTATCCAATTATTAAAATGAAGTAATTGAGATGTAGTCTTTTTATTTTCAGAACTTCCAAGTGAAGTACTGAAGATCATATCTGGGTCACATTAGTACCCAAAACTGTACCCAAACCTCTATGGCTACACCCCTAACTTTTCCAGACCCCTACCTGCTTGAAACAGCCATAAACTATACACAGATAAACACATTATTTACAATCTAGAAAACTGTATAGAATAATTTAAAAATTGGTCAAGAAACAACCAAAATTCTCTTAACTTCATTGCCTGGAAAATTAAATCTTCAAAGAAAGTGATTCTGGAGCCTGACAACTTCTATTAACTGGCACTAAACAAACAAAAAGAGAACAAACACAAGTTACTTCTTTTAAATACAATATTCTATCAAGATCTAAATTAAAATCAACCCATAGCTTCTCCCTTCAATTTCCCCTGACTTCCCTCCTCTCATATTTTATTTGGAGAGAAAATGTGAATATTCCTTTTCTGTTTAGCCCACCACATACATTTTTACCTAGTTTTCTCTGTGTGCTGGTTTGGGCTGGGATAAAGGTTAATTTTCTCCACAGTGGCTGCTGTGGGGCTGTGGTTTGATCTGTGCTGGGAACAGCGCTGAGAACACAGGGATGTTCTCGTTATTGCTGGGTGGTGCTTACCCTGAGCCAAGGGCTCCTCTGCTCCCCACCCGCCCCACCTCGAGCAGCTGGGGGGCACCGGGCGCTGGGAGGGGGCACGGCCGGGACAGCTGCCCCCCCTGACCGAGGGGTGTCCCAGGCCATGCGCCCTCATGCTCAGCATGTACAGCTGGGGCAGGAGGAGGAAGGGGGGACATACGGAGTGATGGCGTTTGCCTCCCCAAGCCCCCGTCAGGCTGGAGCCCGGCTGTCCTGGCATGGCTGAGCCCCTCCTGCCCGCCCCTGGGGAGTGGGAGTGGGGAATGGGTGTCTCCTGCTGCTTTGCTTGTGTGAGCAGCTTTTGCTTCACTTATCTAACTGCCTTTATCTCAGCCCCTGAGTTTTCCTGCTTTTACCCTTCTGATCCACGCCCCCATCCTGCAGGGCAGTGGGTGAGCGGCTGCAGGGGGCTGAACTGCTGCCCGGGGTCACACCCCAATGTCACTATCTGTCTGATACTTCTAGAAGATGCTCAGATGTGTGTTCTTGTTTTCCTTGTAATTGGTCTCACTAGTTCTCTCAGACTAATTTGTCTAAATTTTGTCCATTATGTAAGCATATAAAAGGAAAGAAAGTGCACACAGCACTCCACATAAAATCCAAGCAATAAACGTAACTTTCAAAGAGCGCTCAATCCCACACATTCATGCTTAAGTATGTGTGGCAAAAAAACGTGTACCAGTCCTGCATTGCTATAGCGACTGCAACACACCTAGTTTTTCAAGGGCTACATGCAACCTAGGTACTGTTAATTAGATGTTGTAACATAGGTAGAACTTAGAGCCTCAGGAGGAAACCTGGGGAATAATTGATGAGAAAATTAATCTATGAATTTCTTCCAGGCTGAAAACACAGTAGAGTGCAAAATACAAATAGAACGCATGTCAAACGAGTGCCTTGGCACAAGAGATGTAGCATATGCAGGTCTGAGTAACAATAATTACTTCCTATTAAAAATGTTTCTTCGTTATTTTCACATTTGTCAGGTCAAATGCCTTTTTTCATTAAGCCTCTTCCATAACGGCAAAATATTGACATTAGATGTCCAATACAAATAATTTTTGAAATATGAGTATTTTTAGTGTATTCCAGGCAAATCTGGCATTACTTACTGTAATACTATCATATTAAAAACAGAAAAACAACTAGGAGCAAATAGGCAGTGTTGCAATACTAGAAAGGAAAAAGATTTCCTGCAATAGATCAGCTGAATGACTTTTATTGTAAACTGATTGTGCGTTCTCTATGACGCATGAATACCCAATATTGTAAGGAAAGCACAAAGCTAGCTTAGGCAGTAGTACAGCACCATACCAGGCTGAGTAAGACTTATTCTAAGCATGGGACACATGCCATAGCTCCTGTTGCATGAAGAAGTCAGAATTAGTTTGTAAAATATCAGGAAGCTTCTTTATGTCATATAATATTCTCCAGTCTCTAAATAGATTGCATTATATACCATGGTGTGGTACAGAAGCATAGTACAATTTTTACAAGGATTGCTAAAACTACTTTGAGCAGCAGTTTAGCTCTTCCACGCTGAAAGCTTTGCATCATATGCCTGATATATATTGTCTGTATATGTGAGACTACATATACTGATACCCTCACATCTATGCATTAACAGAGATCAGAGCTCCCACCGTGGGCAGCACAACTACAATATGAAAGCAGCAGAGCTGCTTGCTGCTCTCGGACAGACACCATGGTCCTGCACAGCAGCGAGCTCCCTGGATCTCGGGAATACACAGAAATTGGTGTTTGTATGATCCAGGATTTGATGGGATGTTAATGGATTTCAGATACAAGACTTCCCAGCAGCAACATCTTCACTGCGCACTGAAAACAGACTACCCTAACTTAAAGGATTTTCTTTAAATACTTCTCAAAGACCCAGAAAAAAGCAGCTGGGAGCCAGGTACTGCCCCAGAACTTTACTACTTAAGTGCAGGGCAGCTCCGTCCAGAGCAGTGGGACAGCTTACATGGCAGAGCAGCTCCGCGCCCGGGAGCCCTGGGGTGTCTGAAGGGACGGACAAAAGACATTTCAGCTTCTGTGTACACCTGAACTGAAGGATCCTCCTAAAAAGGTGGCTGATTAGGCCCCTGCCATCCCAGCTTTAAACCGCTGCTAAATCCGGAGCTTGGATGATACACGGGCATACCAGACCCCAGTCAATACCTTAGCGCTTTATGGAAAATCCTCCGTTTCCTACCTGCTCAGCGGAAGCACGTACAGCTACAGAACTCGCACACCTGTGCACCAAGGCAGCGATTTCACCAAACACCCCTTGGATAAGCCTAAATTGTCTTGAAAAGCTTTCCTGGCTACATTTTTTGGGGGAAAACAGAAAAAAAAAAAAAAAACCAACAAAGAGGAGGTGGCAAGTCAGAGCACAGCTCACTTTCTCGCGGTGCTGAAGAGGGCCGGGCAATGAGTGACCTAAGTCCCATGACCCGGTGGTGGCGGGGGTCCCAGCCGGGGGGGGCAGCACCGCCGCTGAGGCCAGCCTCTTCTGCAGCCTTGGCTGTAATTTCTGAACAGATTCCCAGGGCAGCCGAGCGGGCTGATGAGCAGATGCTACAACTAACTGCCAGGGGAAGGCCAGAAGCGCTGTGCGGCGAGGCTCTGACAGCCCCAGCACCCCGCCGGCACCCACACAGCCGGACTGCCAGCCCTGCAGCTGGGAGCGGGGGTCTTGCATGCCGCATTGATCCAAGAACATTCTGTTCTCTTGTACTTAAAAATACAAACATTAGAAACCGTCTCTGTGATAGCTTGTTCAAAAAAATCAAAATGACTGATCAAATTAGCAGCTGCAAAAATTGAAGCAAAACCTCAAGACATACATGATTTATACCTGGAATTTTACACCAGTATGATAAATGTCTTCCATTCCACACAGAAGCAAAATTAACTCTCCTGAAAAAAATGTAAGCCTGATTTTAAAAAGATGTAAAATTAAAAATAATTTATCTTTAATCTGTGTAACCAGGTAAAAGATAACATAACGATGACAAAGCTTTACCTCACCTTCCCACCTGAGGTGGTGACTTTTCATTAGTGTGACTGGTTTTGGCCCCTGCCCTTTGTCATTCAGAAAACAGACAATCAAAAAAAAAAAAATGTTCAACACTGAGACCTTACTGTTAAACAAAATAACCTAAACAAAATAATAATAAAAAAAAAGGGAACATCACAGGCTTATGAACTTCCATGCTGGTATCACAAAGCAGAGCATGGACAGACCTGAGGACACACACTCCCCCCAGCCCGCTATGTGTAATGGCAAGAGGTGACACTGCCAGGCAAGATCTTGTAAACTAATGGAGAATGCATTTCAATCAATGATTTTATTTAAAATAAGTAATGAAATGGTCTCAGTGACACCAGAGGAACCTATGGATAGGCATTAACGCATCTCAAACTGCTAAAGCCAACTAGAAAAAAGCCTAAGAACACCAAGGAACACAGAGAAACTCAGAGAACGGGTGAGCATAATCCTGGAGAGATTCATTTAGTTTTGGACAGTCTGTCAAGAACTTGCTTTCTACCCTTCTTTCCCAATAAATTTTAAGAAATTCAGACAGACTAACCTTGTAGGGAGGCAGAGTGCCGACAGAGGCTCCCCGGGCTACGCTTCCTCCATGGGGAAGAAGAAACATCAATTACAGAGGGGTCATTTCTAAAGGCCAGACTTAGGCCCCCCCATTTCTGGGGCTGTTCAAAACATTTTGTGCATCATGGCTCTAACTTACAAGCAGTTCAGAGCTGAGCTAAGCTTGCAGTGTTTGTTCACTGCTACTTTTTCTCCATTCTGCTTGCTTCCTTGTACACTATAGAATGTGTGAGATGTCGTGGGCTGGTGTTTCTGGGGGTGGCTGTTGGTTGATGGGATGTTTTTTGTTTGGTTGCATTGTTTGGTTTTTTACAGTTGCTTTATGTTTATACTTCTGAGGTCTTACAGGCCCCACAGCGATACACTTCATGGGGAAGCAACACTGATCTAGAGGAGTATTTAGGATGCAGCTGAATCATGAGGAATTAGCTGCTCCCTGGAGTGAAAGAAAAACCCCAAACCCAAAAAGTCCCTCTTCCTACTAATTACAGGAGAGGCTGCACAGAGATCACTTAAACTGCTAACAGTTACCTGCTCCTGATCATCTTCACCAAACATGACCTGGCCATGGAAAATTATTTTCATTGCATACCTGGAATTTCCCTTGCCCTACAAATGGAAAGCCAAGCACAACTGCAAAAAAACTCTGTATTTAGGAACTTCCCAAATTCTGTAAAACCATCAATCAACACATTTCATGCGTGCCTGAATTCAGATATGCTTTGCCTCCACCAGTCAATCCTAATCTCCCATGTTCATTTCCTTACCCGTGAAAAGTTCATTATCTCCCCCATAGAGCTATTTCAAAACTAATGAGAGGACACAACACTTGGTGTTTCAGTGTAATTAGACTTATAATTTTCATCTCCAAGAGTTTATACTCCAAATACAGGTTAAGGAGTAAGTAATTTCTATGCTTAACATCCAGAAGAAAGAAGTACAGTTATATTTGACCGGTGACATAACTGCAGTTGTATATTTTGCTGATAGTGTGGGAAGTGACCTTGTACGTGAATTATCTGAGTTGAAGAAAAGTTGGTATAGAAACAGATAAACCTCCAGAGAGAAAGGCATTCTCCAGCAGATTCCTGTCTGATCTTCCACAGAGTAACTATATGCTCCATCTCAGAACTAGTCCAATCACTTTCTCTGTTACTTCTGCTTTGCATATTACCTCCCACAAAACTGAAAAATGGGATTAGGTCTATCCTAGAAATTGTATTTGGAAAAGAACTGCCCCACAAGTGCACTAAACAACCCTTCAGTTGAAAACAAGCTGCTCAATCTACATGTTTTTCAGTGGCATATATTGAACCGTCAATATGGAGTCAAATTTACTTACACCACCTATATGCTCTTAATCCTCTTGCATCTAGTAACAAAGATATATCTGTCTTGTAACCATTTTAATAAGTTTTGGCTTAGTATGTTTATTATGGAAGAAAACAGTGACTGACAAGTGATCCTTTATATTCGTAGCTCATTTTTCCCTTCCCCTACATGTCTTTGATGATTAAGTGCATCTTTCAGCAATACGAAAACTTTGCTTATCCCTCGAGGAGCACTTTTTGCCTCTTCACATGGCTAAGTTGCTTAATGCTCAATAACTCTCTGTGTGTGTGTATGGGGGAACAATGCCAGGACCTGAACAGCAGCATCACATGGGAGGTAAGGGAGTTACAGCAACACCAGTGTTTAGAAAGACACCACAAAACTGAAACACGAATGTGTAAATAAACCCCAGCCAGTTGAAGGAAACGGGAACTTTTCTAAGGTGACCATTTCTACAATGAGATTGCCTCCACTCCCTAGCAGAATGGTGGAGCCTTCTCCTTCAGCTCCCTAACAGAATCAACTGCTCTTGCAACACAAAAGTAGTATAAAAATACAAGTGCTTTAAGTTATGAAATATTCAGACAGATACTTCCCCAAGTATGAAATCAGTCAAAAATGAAATAGTTTCCTTCACACAGACATGTACTTAAAAAAATGAACACAGTAACACCTAAGTCACATAAGCTTAGATTAAAATACTAATGAGAAATTCTCCCAGTTTTATGTTTTTCCTTACACTACATGGATTTAAATGTTGTGTGCAAACCTGAAGGGAGAGGTCTCAAACCTATCTACAGTTCAGCTGCTGCTGACTCTGTGGCTAGCCACTGGGCTTAGTCAATGACGTATCTCAAGATACGTCCCTGAGGAAAGAGGATCTAAAATTAACAAGCCCCTTAAACTAAACACCGGGTATTTTAACAGGAGAGAGTATTTCCATTTTGCAAAGGCAATACCCATTCAAGGAAAAAAATTCATTTCGGAGTCAATGTTTCACTTCTGTGTCCACAGAAGACTTGATAACAGACATGGATATTATTTCCTGTTCCAGTTTATCTGCAATTTGAATATACCGTACTCATGCTTAATGAATTAATTAATTCAGGGCAAGTCTCTACTTGGTTACATGTTAAAAGTCCTCTCACTGTAGAAGTGCACCTACATTATTCAGCCATTCAATTTAAATTAGTCATTGTTGTAGCAAAAAAATTCGTATTTTAACCAGAGAAATGGAGCATGTTCGGTATTTAAGGCATCAAAAACAAAATTCCAAAATACACCTAACCACTCATTCAAACATAGGTTTCCTGAAACTGCATTCTCAAATATACCAAGATTGTATCCTTATTAATACATTTATGCTAGTAGAGGATTAGATATCCTGATTACTCCCAGCAAGATGAACATTATACAGAAAAAATACAACAGTATTGTTTTCTGTACACTGATCCTTCCAGAATCAGCAGATTTGTTGACACCTTCCCTTTGGCTTCCTGATAGGATCAATTTCCTTTGCAACGAGAAGCAAGTATAAATTTCAGGAAAGCCACATTCAGTGAAATTAGACATCAGTGTTTTTCCTTTCATCCATGCACACACCTGATGGGGATGATGTAGGAAAAGAGGAGGAGGAACCGGAAAAGGTTCCGGTACCATGGGCCCACGAACCCTTGCAAGGTCACCATAACCACTGACAGCGCCACCAGTGCCAGGAACAGGGCTTTGGTCAGCTGGTTCAGCTCCAGGTCCAACAAGCCAACCTGGGGGAAGAAGCGTAAATAAGTCAGTTGCAAGTTTTTCTTAGATTGACACTTCTGTGGTGCAAACAATTTGCTACTGTCGGCTTTTTTTATTCCTACCTATGAAAAATCCATGCACTTGCAGCAATTAACTGCATTTTGATAACCAGATTGATTACCCATTCTTACGCCTGCATGGAATGGATGCTCGGGGGTTACAGGACAATAATGATTCCCAGACCAGTCTGACCAGTGCCAGCCAGGGCTTCTGAATGCCCCCACACCGGCACAGCCCCCCAGCCCCTCAACCCAGGCAGGGGCGCGGCAGGGCAAGGAGAAGAGGCAATTCCAGAGGAACAACTTTCTTCCGTCCCGCGTGCAGCAAACCCACCAGCACCATACGGTATATTTGGAGGGTTCCTACGGCTCATTTATCGCTAGAAGATCAAAACACTGTTAGATCCTAGAATCGATGGGCAAACACGATCTATCTACCCTCTGGCTCATGCAACAGGGGTGCCGCCACCTGCAACTATGCTCCCACACAGCGCTGAATCTGAATTGATTTCACAGAAATGATTTTTAATTTTATGAGGCTTTCAGTTAATATAATAATAAAAAAAAAAACAAACAACAATGCAGTGGAATATCCATTTTCAAACCAGAGCTTCCACTTTTCATGAGTGAAAAGGTATTTGGTTTAGAAGTGTTTCAGCCCAAACATTACGAGAGGCTATCTCCCATCCGCTGTTTCTCATGAAAAAATATTTTTAAGCTATGTAACTAAGACTCACACCATTTCAATAATGTATGCCGTAAGCTAAGTATTTACACTCTGCCTTTCGGGATGCTCTTGTAGGCGGTAAAATATGTGGGAAAGCGATGCAGGGCAGAGTGTTCCTAGGCCCTGCCACTGATGCCCTGTTTATCTCCCAGCTCGGCCAGTAAGACCAGTAAAACAGAACACTTCCTTAGATAACAGTCTGCAAAAGAGCCACTTTAAATATAGTTCTTAAAAAATTCCAGCAATCTTGCTTACATGCGGGCCGTCCCTTCCCTAGAGAACCCGGCAGCTGAAGACCACAGCGGCTGATTTATCAGCTGCATTTAAAAAGCAGCACAACGAGGACAAATATCTTGCAATTTCCGCTGCTTCAACTACTACATAGTTTATGCTTGAATTATTGAGAAAAATAGGTTTTTGGATTAAAATGAAGAAAAATGAAGCCAGGGAAGTAGAGCATGTTTCAAAGCCCAGATCTCTTTGCGTTGACAAAGGCAGCCTAAGTTTCAGGCCTCGCTGAGGATCAGATGAAGTCATTATTCATTCAGTCAGGGAAAAAAGACTCAATTACCTCAACCTAAAGATGCTATCAATGAATGCAAAGTGCATATTTTACTCTATTCATCCAAATCCCATTAAAAAGTGAAAGGAATGATTTAATCTGGCCTTCTAGAGTTGGTCTTTTTTTGTAATAAAATAAAGAATCACTGTCTTGCAATATGCATAACCACTACCTCACACTTTTTTTCCCCTGCATCATGGTAGTGAAAGCCTATCTCTCCCCACAGCTCCCCCTCCGCCCCCACCCTGTCAAAACCCCACCCCAGAACAGAAATGAATAAAGAGCTTCTTTGGAAAGAATGCCACTTTTTGGACAGAAACATTAAATTTAGTCCACTGCACACTGATACGTAGCTAATTCAAAGCATTAATACCTTTCTAATTGATGAAGACAGATGTGAATTTAAGCGTGGAACGCAACAAAAATGTGTTTGGAGAGATATTAAAGAGGATAAAAAAAGTTGATGATGAAAAATTTCCACACAATAAATCTCTTGCTCAAGAACATTCAGTTTGTTATAAATAATGCCATCCTTTTTAATACCGATCATAAGACTGACCATAAGCGGCTCTAATATCTGCATTTACTACAGCAAGTGAAGGCAACTGCAAAACTCTTCTTAAGAAGGCACAGAAAGAAAGTGAGTTTTAATAGAAATGCATTCTCCAATCCTCAAAAATTAGTTACCATAATCTATGGAAATATACTTAATTAGTTTAATTCTGTGCCTTTCCACTTAAACAATTTCAGCATCCAAACTAATGAAAAAGTGCTGAATTATCCAGATACACTCCATGTAGAAATGCACTAACATTCTCCAACACTCATCTGAATATTGGAAAAGCAGGTAAACTTCATTTTAACTACACTGCAATTTTATCAAAGTATTTGTAAAATATACCATCTTAAGAAAGAAATTTCTCTCCTTTTAAAAATAATCATAACCAGAATAATTATGACAAGATGAGAAATAGATGAATTAAGAATTCAAATAATTTTCCACATTTATTGCTATTTCCCATATTAGAAAAGCAAGTTTTCTTCTACTTGTCACAATATTTGTTCTATTTGAAACAATTGTGTTAGCAAAACTAAACATACCACTGGAAATTTTAATCTCCACGGGAAAATTTGTACATAATGTCTAAAACAACCACAACAGTTTTGCAAAGGGGTTGCTCTACGATAATGAACACAATAATTGCCTGTATAATCTAAAATGCTACTAATGGCAACAACTGCAAATCCATTTAGCTCCTCTTTAATTTATGCACGAAGTTTTAAATAGATAATGGTTCTCAGTAAAATAATGGCTTAGACCATCAACTGCACCAAAAAAAAGCCTACAAGTTTTTTAAATACTTCGGTTTTGAATGAGGGAACGATTAAAGGTTTAAACTTCACATTTTGGACCAAAAGGTATAAGTCATTATCTTATGAGAAAAATCTTAATTTAATTAGCATAAGTTGAAAGCAACAAAAAAACCTTTCTGACTACTGATGGGCAACATGAACAGCAATATGCTATTGCTGCCCCAGATGCTTAACTTTTGGGAAAGGTTATCCTCTGAAGCTATTATTGTAGCAATAGAACAATTCTTCTAATGTTATTACATATATATATTACATGTATTTAACAGTAGATTACTTAGAAAACAAGAAAAAAATATGCTAGAGTGTTGAAATGCAATATTTGATAACTAAATGTTGCACAATGGTAAAGATTTCTAGTGCAGTCATTTTTTATTCAATTACAGTTTAAAGTGCATTAGAAATAATTGCTCATAAATAGCCTTTTTAAAGTGCCATACATTAATACTGCTGAAGTATTAAGGCACTATCTTAGAAGAGACTTCTGCTCGCAAGCCAGTTCCTCCACAAAGGTAATTATATTTCAGTAATCAGCCTGGTTCTGCACTGACAAACACCGCATCGACTACAATGAAATTTCATGGTATGTATATCTGAGATAGTCTGTAGCTTTAATTTGCACCATAAACACAAAAATTTTCTTTCCTAATCTTAATACATACTCTGAACTTAACTTTATTAAACCTTGAATAGTAGTGAATTATTCATGTTTTTGTTAACTGTAGTCTAAATTTAGCTGTAACAGCTATGCAAAGAGTAAGGTAAGTATTTAAAATTAAAATTCAAATAATGTACCTTCTTTGGGCTGACAAGCCCCATGTTTTGCCTAAGAAAAATGATTCATAGCATTTCACAGTTTATAAAAAATAAATAATTTTTATATAGGCTACTATATACAGGTAGCTGCATACATCTGAACCCCTATGGCTTTCTTAAATAATTTGTTAAACCTTTCCTATAGTCCCTAGGAATAACAGATTATTATTCTGTGTTTAAAGGGTAAATAGACATATTATTATCTGTTTACCTTAATCTCTAACATTAAAAACATGTACAGCAACTTTGGAATCTGTAAATGTTTCTTCTTTATTAAGCCTCCTAACTCTAAGCTTATTCCTATGATTCAAATTCCTGACTGCTCAGCAAGCCAGACAACCACATTAAACTAATAAACCTATGAATCCATGAATCAAAACAAGCAAAGCAAGTGAATTCAAGTTTAGGCGCATCCTTCCTTAATTCACTCTACTCAAGCAATGGTCTGACAAATATGTTTCTCTACAAGGCTGTCTTGATTAACATAAATCCCACCAAATCTTGCATACTGATTAAATAGTGCAGCACACTGTATCTCACTCATTCCTTTACGCAGTACATTGAAAGGCAGGAAAAGTGAACAGTGAAATATATAAAATGACCATTGAGTGAAAAGTTACCTATCCCTGCTTTTTCTCAGATCCATTTTCAAACATCCCAATCATTTGTTTAGTTGCAAGAGCACAATGACAAACCCTGAAAACATTCTCTGAAGCACTAAAAAGCTTTTCAAAGTTTTAACTCATTTTAGAATTAGAGCAGTAATTATGGAGTTTCTACTTGACTTAGTAAAACTGAAATAAACTTCAGTTAGTCCACTCTGGTGGAGTGATACTAAAGTAATAACCAGACAATAAGTCCATTTGATTCCAGTGACATTTTCTGTATTTCCTTTCGTGAAAAAGTATTCATCCTTCATGCTGGCTTCAATGCAGCCTGACATCGCTTTGCCAAAGCTGAAGTATCTGGTGTTATGTTAACATTGCAGGTTTATGGAACTGAATTATGCCTACTGATTTCAAGAAACATTTTTAATTACTTATGATCAATTCTATCCCCCAAGGAGACAAATTACCATTATATACATAAACCAGCCCATATCCAAATAGGCATTTATAACAGTTGAAGTATTTTAAAACTCAGGAAGAAATGCATGGTTATCATCCAAAGGAAGAAAAGTAAGCTGCAAGTAGGTAATGGGCTTTTTAAATGTTTTGATGTGTATTCAAAGACAGGTTTAAATGCTCTTAGAAGCAAGTAAGTTTATAACATTTTGAACTTTTCCGACTTGCCTGTTTTAACTTTAACAAACTACTAATAACTGCATAATATATGTTTGAAATTAATAAATTTAGAAACAAAATTCCCTTTTGTAGATAGTAATACCTACAATACTATAAGGAAAAGGAGGGCTCAGACACTTCAGCATGCTTCAGAAGCTCAAACTGAGAGAAGGTGGAGTTGGCCCAGATCTTAATATCCAGTTGACCCTAAACTTGGCTTTCATTAACACTTGTGCAGTTTGCTCAGCTACCCCGGTGTCTCTAAATACCCTTCGGTCCCACGTCTCTTTTTAGAGTCAGTCTTGAGACACTACTACGAAGGCAGATCATTTCCCTCTACCCTGTTTCCGTATTTTGCTCTAATTTGAGGAGAAGCGGGGACTGGCGGCAGCCGCCGCGCCATATGCGGTGCGGGCAGCAGGGGGCGCCCGCGGCCGGCGCTCCTGCCGCTGCCGGCGCCCAGCGCAGCCCCGCACCCCGCCGGGGCCGCCCCTCTCCGCACGATCCTCCGGGACCGGCGGACTTTCCCTCGTTCAGCTTGAAATATTGAGAGTCAGTTACTCGAAGGGCTTTAACAATTCGGACCGTGCACCGAAACTATTGCATCTCCTTCTTTGCAAGAAGTTATACTTCATATATATATATATATATATATATATATTTATACACACACACCATCTCCCACCGCAGACTGGCACCTGAAGGTGCTGTGCGACCACACGCTCCTCGACTTCGCTGCGCATTCGTCATGCACAAGAATGATAAAAACATGTACTGAGCATATTAAGAAACTGAAAAGGTTACTGGCTTCTTAAACTCCAGCATCCATACAGGGATCGTGCTGTATTGGTAACATACCCTCCTCCTACTGAAGCTATCAACTGAAAACATTTTCTCAAGACCACCCATCAATTTAGAATTTTTACCTCAATATTCTAAGGTCACTAGTCATATTGGAGACTTCAACCACCAAAAGCATTCACACAGTGAAACTCTTCAGACATCCATTTTCTCAATTTAAAACCACCCAGGTACACAAGATTTCATACCGAGGACACACAGCTCCCAAGTGCTCCCAATTCTCCTCACATCTGATCTAAACCTGGAAGACACGGAATTCTGGGAGGAAAAAAGATTAGGTGTAAAGATGTTCGAATTCATGCTGGAACACTACCTTCAGATTTATATTTTGTCTGTAACTTTTACAAAGCCTTCTTATATTACATGTTCTTTCAGCTTAACCTCACCAGCTTCTTCTCAAGGTGTTTCTAGCACACTGCCATGTAAGCAGCATGTCATGTAAGCAATGGTCAGAACACAGAATAAGCAGCTTTACACGCTACACACTACCATGAAAACACACTCAATAGAGATGGGATTTTTTGAGATCTAAGGAGATTTAAAAAACACGGCTTACGCTCTCCAGATGAAAGTAATTAGCTTTGCCAACATAACTGCAAAACTAGCATGGGGAGAACCGGTCCCAAAGTTTTTATTGCGTAGAATTTGTGATTAAGTAAATAAATAAATACAAAAAAATGTGATATATGTAATAAAAGTAAATTAAATAGCTCAGAAAGAAGTACTATTTCCTTTAAGCAAAAGAATTATAAAAGGGACCTAACAAATTGATAGCAACATCTAGCTCTTTCATTTGTGTAAATTTGGGGAATTCTAACATATCTACAGTTCAGACCATGCAGCTGGCTGGTCTGAATAACTTTTTCATACAGAAAACTGCACATATTTATTTTTGTCACTGTAGGAACTGAATTTGTGTGGTTTTTATATATATATATCACACTGTTTAATAAGATTTCATAAATGGTATGAGAACCTTGTATCTTTTTTAAAGACATCTTTGCACTTAAAGCAAACACTTGAAAAAATGTATCTACAGAAATTCAACACCTGCTTACTCCACATTAAAAATAAGGTGTTAGTAACTCAGCTCCTCAAAGGCTATCTAGGTTAAGCTCTTAGCTGAGATTATTATATATTTTTTTAGAGTTCATCTCACAACAGGAATAGGGGAAGAGGAGTCAGGGCTAAGGTTATCAAAACATATATGGCAATTTTTCCATTAAGAAT
>NC_054056.1:19463782-19611282 GCF_017639655.2 Falco naumanni
CTCTGTGCTTGCTCCTACACGAAAGGGCGGCTATGGCCAGCTGAACCACAACGCCTGTAGGGCATCCCAGTGAGACGTGAGCATCAGACGAGTGTCTATTTCAAGATTGCTGTGCAGGTCTCAGGAAGATCCCAGGTTCTGACACTTAAGACATCCCTTTTTCACAATAATTCAAAAAAATTAATATACTTTGAACATGCACACTACAAAAAGTAATCCCTATGTTCCTCCTTATAGAATTCCTTTCCGTATTGGGAAAAGTTGAGCAAATTTGGAAAAATAGGGAAAGAATTGTACAAATTATGGGAAGTTATCAAAAAGAAAAATTATATAGGCATTTCTAATAATCACTAAGAGTTGTTAAATAAAGATATTAAGAACACCTGGCTTTCTACATAGCTGCAGAATCAAAGCTTTTAGAACTGAAAGTTTCAGGAATGTCTGAGTGTGTCTGTACAAAGGAAAGCATGTGGAGCAATTCAACAATGAAATTAAAGGTTTGAGACTTCCAAGAAAAGCCATGCAGTACGAACCCCCCCTCCCCCCCAAAAAAATCAGCACCAAACGTGGTACATTGTTCTTATTAACAAGCTCCGGCTACACGGAGCGTAACCCTAACGCAGGCAAGCAGGTAACAGCCTGCTTCCACGGCCCCAGCACCGCGGTGGCCCCAGCACAGCTCACGTGGAGCCCGGCAGAGCGGGGCGAAGGCGGCGCAGCTTGAGGACGCTTCAAGGCCTAGCAGGCACAGTGCCCCTTGCCCCCACCCTCTCCGCCTCCCAGCAGTCACGCTTTGCCAATGGCACGGTTAACTCTGAACGGTGACCAAGCAGTGAGGAGCAACGCAGGCGAGGAAGTGAAGTCCCGCAAGTGATGAGCAGCACTGGAGGCAGCAGTCTGCATACGCAAAGTCGTCAATCAATACTTTCAGTCTTACTGTTTTCTCAGTGTTCTAATACACTGGTATAAATCTAGTATTCTTCCAGTTTTCTATATATGAAAGAAAACTGAAAACCTCAGTTCCTTTATGTGGAACTATCCTTTTTCCATACTAGTCATCTGAGGGTTGAAATCACTACTTCCACACTTTTGCTATTTCAGTGAACGGAGTTCCTGGTAACGACAATAGGTGGATATTCTTTCTGTCTCAGAGAGGACACAAATTTTGCTTTTGGTTTGCCAAAACACAGCTGGCCATTCCCAAGCATCAGTGTTCCTATATTCTGATCCCAGTTTTGGAAGAACAAGGGCAGCTCCTCTGCTGTTTAGCCCTTTCTTTCCCAACTTTTTGGGAAAGACTGCTTGTGTCCACTTCCTTTACCTATGACTGAACTGCTGGAGACATTCTGGTCCTTGGGAGATGCTACTCTATTTTCCATCTTTTGCTGCTTTCCTTCCCTCGCTCAGAGATGAGAGCACATGGAGAGAAAAGCACCAATACCACATCACTTGTATTTCTTCCTGGCCTCATCCCAACACTTCTCCTACCCACCAGGAGGGATCTGCGTACTTCAAGGGGAGCTGGTGGTTAAGCACTTCCTGGGACAGGAGCTCTGGGTACAGGGGACAAACTAAGTTTGGGGACTACTTACTACCCGTAGGTGACAGCTTTCTCAATTTCATTCCACACAAAGAGGAGTTTTTAGGAGGATTATGCACAGCAGACCATACTCCAATAAAAAGTGCTATAAACCCTTTTCTTCTTTGAATCCATGAAATTTGTCATTAAGAGCTACGTAACAGTTTTCAAGGTCCTGCTTTTATCCGAGGCCCTACAGGCCACACAGCCATAGAAAGCCATTCTTCTGAAATAGATTATAAACATCAAATTATCAATTTAATAAGAAGAACATGCAAGTGAAGTTACTGGCCCCTCGCATAACAGCACAGCAGCAGGACACATCCACTGCCTTTCTGGGGCCTTTCTGAAGCTCCGGGTAACAGCAGATTCTTGTTTGTGCGACCTGACGGGGCGTCTCACGGAGCATGTCCTTCCCTCGCCCTGGGCCGCATGCAGGCTCACGATGGGATGCCACCCCTGTGGAGGCGGCCGGCGGCACAGTGCAGCAGCTGCTAACGTTAGCACAGGTACTCGGGAACAGAAAGGCACGTCCGACTGGGGCATGCCACCCCTGGAGGTGGCACAGCTACGCATGGCTTACTAATGAACTACAAGATGGTGGCAACCAGATTTAAGGATGTTCAAAAGAGCCTGTCAGTGCAGGAGAAGCGTGAATTTGGGGTACTGAGGATGCTGTGCTGCACGGGTAAACGGGGACATAATACGAGTTCCTGGGAACACGTGGATGTACTCCAGCCACTCTATTTCACTCCAAATAAAGAAGTGGATGTGGGGGTGTCCCTTTTTAGGAAATATTTTTCAAAAATTCTTCTCATAGAGTGGGTGAGAGAGAAGGATAAGCATTGAGAAGCCTTTTAAACGCAGAGAAGTTTGGTCACAAAACACCAGGAAGAGAAGTTTTATGGGAGGAGAGAGGGAGGTATCTCAGTTTACCAGAATATAAATATTTTTTCGTTACTTCAAGGCTCACCAGTGAGGTCATTTTCAAATAACCATGAGCAACACACACACACAAAAAAATACCAGTTCTTAGATTTTAGTTTAGAAACAACCAACCAACCAACCAACATTTACAAAATCAGCAAATCGCCAACCACAAGACATGTCGTATCTGACTTCAGACTAGTTAAGGATTAGGGAAAAACCAGCATTACTATTTCGATGAACACTGCATGGTTACTATGAAGTTTTACTTCTGATGTTAAAATGTAATGGCAGATGTAGAATTCAATAATATAAGACAAAAAAAACCCAAGTGTTTTCAATGCTGATTGTAAGGATTAGCAACATAAAAACTATTTCTGTCCTAATCTGAAGCACACTAGGCAGATTACATGCCACAGCTCCTCCACAGAGGCTAGTGATTTCTCAGAAGTTCTATTTCAGATAATTCATACTCATTTTGATGCATTATGTACATTCTAAGTGTATATCTATATATACTGCATGGTCCAAGTAATTTTAATGTCTCAATCTTAGCACACAAAATACACTGCCTTGAATTTATTTCTGTCTCCCTCCAAGCACATTGTGTTTTTTTCACTTTACCCCCAAAATCTGTTGCCACTGATAGAAATGGGTGACATCTGCAGAAGAGCTGTGCTAACAATCTTGCTTTCTATGAAGACCAGAACTGCAAGAGAATTCTAAATTCAGATGACAAAAAAAACCCTATTATGCACTTTAACTAGGCAAGAATGAGAATACTGTAAAATGCCAGGCAAAATAAATAAATAACCTTAGTTTGTTAATTTCCCTCCTGGTTAATTAACACCTATAAATGACCTTTAGCATTGACAAGTCCAACTTCATCCAGAAAGCCAAGGTTTAAGAATATCTATCCAAATAGGATTGATTACTGATTACAGCATTGTGAGGAGCACAATTCAATCTGGTTTTTTTTTTTTTAAGGCTGGAACTGCATTCCTGAGTAGGCTGATGTGACTGCCAATGAGGTAAAATACAGACAGTCATTACACTATAACAACGTTGATGTTCCCATTTCTACATTTATCTAAAGCAAAGACCATACATCATTTTAGACTGAAATTAAACCTTTTCAGAAATATTTTTTCTTTATATTGTTTGGAATTAAAAACATATTGAATTGATCCATTAAGAAAATTCTCTTCTATCTTTGTGTTTTTCAGACCGTGTCTGCATCCTTAGGCAATGAAACAATTTTTATAATTGTAATAAAACAACCAAGTGTTGACTTTAAGTTAAGAAATTGTTGCTTGAATGACTAAATACTTCAGCAAACACAATAAATCCTTCTAAGTTTAACACACAGATAAACCACATGCGTGAGCAGTTACATATATTTCACAGCTTCTCCATGTGTAAGTTTGCTCAAACTTACTTCAGTTTTAGTCTCCTGCTCAGTGTTTGTAGAGCAGGTCTGCGTCTCTGAATTTTAATACTGGTTTAGTCAAAAAAGCAGAAAACCTAAAGATTTGCCATTGGAAAGGCCCAGTTTATAGCACAAAGTACAGCAGTAACGTTATACTCCAGCAAGAAATACAACTGAAGCATCTACCTGTATTTCAGTGAAGAGAGGAACGATAAAAAAGTCAAGCCTGTGTATTTCTGGCTTATTTCTGGACATAGGAGTTTCAGTTTGGCAACATAAATTGAAAAGGACACATCTCAGTGTTTGCCTTCTCCCAAGGCCTGAAGACACAAGCATCGCTGAACCATACTCCCAACACAGCACATCAACACATTTTACAGGATAATCTCTAGAATATTATTATTGTTTTTAAAGAGCAAGAGAGACAGCGTGCTGCTTAAAACCAGTTCCAAATAGTATTTGGCACAGTTCTTCCCTAAAGCAGAAGGAGGGCAGGCTTACCTCCTCTCCAGTTTGCAGCAATATAACAATTAATTTAATTTCAATTCTGTTTCCAGAACAGTTAGGTGCAAATTTATTTTTTTATTAAATGTTCAAATCTTTCATCCCTCAACTATAATGTATCTTCTAATTTCAAGGACAGTTTCAGACTCCCTTTGCCCTCCTTTGGGCTCCAATGCTACAAACCCTATCCAACAGGTAACCCTTATTGTCAAGCTTGAGAAAACATGGGAAGATTCCCCCTGCCAAGTACACTGAGCAGGAACAACCCAAGTAGTGCCTGTCCACCTGTCGCAAGGCCAGCTACCCAGAGTACCTACCACCTGCAGGCCCTACGGGACGGACACAAACCAACCTCGCCCCGCGGCAGGAGATGCACAGCCAGCGAGATGCTAACTCCACAACAGGTGGAGTTAAAACTACATGTTAAAAAACATTGACAACCACTTTTCATGCTGCAGTACCGCATTTTGTCACTTACTCATCTGTAACAGCCTTAAGTGTTTTTCTGCTTTCAGTTTCCAAACCCACCCTTATGGTCATGTTACTTGTTAGCTACTGCTTTAAACAAGGATGTTCAGTCCACAGAGAGAAAAATCTCATGCCAATATTATTGTTGGGCAATTGGTACACACAGGACTCATTTACACATTTACAGAATAACGTGACAGCTGACACAGCGTTGATGCACTTGATGTAGAAAATAGGCTCTAGAGAAAGTCTTCACCTGCTCAGTGTAAGATTAATTTTTAAATTTTAGAAATATTCTATACAGCAACTACCAAGGCAGAGGCATTTAAAGCTGGTAACTTTACATATACTATATTAAGCCTTATTTTTCATATTTAGTAGCTGATAGGTATCTAACTATGGTACAAAGAACTAAGCACCTCCATGGAACAAATGAATATACATATTCAGAACACTGACCATCTTAATGGGTCAATGACTCCTTGAAAGGCCTTTGGACAATGAATGAGTACAGTTTACTTCCACAAACATCACCTGGTTTTATTAGTGCCAGATAACATGCTATTTAAAAGCATGATTTCTAATTAGAATAGACTATTTCAGTTGGAAAATACATACAATGATCATCTAGTCCAACCACCTGACCAATTATGTTATTGAGACCAAGCATGTTATTAAGAGCACTGTCCAAACACCTCAAACACTGACCGGCACAGTGCATCGACCACCTCTCCAAAAAGCTTGTTCCAGGGTTTGAGCACCCTCTTGGTAAAGAAATGCTTCTTCATGTCCAGTCTAAACCTCCCCTGAATTGCTCCTGAGCTAATTATTTTAGATAGTGATGGAATAGCTAATCCTGGAGGTCATCTCAAAGCACGTGGAGGATAAGAAGATCATCAGGAACAGTCAACATGGATTCACCAAGAGGAAATCATGCCTGGCCAACCTGACAGCCTTCTGTGATGGAATGACTGGCTGGGTAGGCGAGGGGAGAGTGGTGGGGGTTGTTGTCTACCTTGACCTCAGCAAGGCTTTTGGCATTGTCTCCCACAACACCCTCCCCAGTAAGCTCAGGAAGGGTGGGTCAGACGAGCGGACAGTGAGGTGGTTTGACCACTGGCTGAACGGTGGAGCTCAGAGGGCTGCGATCAGCGGCGCAGAGCCTGGCTGGAGGCCCGTGGCTGGTGGCGTTCCCCAGGGTCCGTGCTGGTCCAGCCCGTGCAGCTTACCGGCGATCAGGCTGAGGCGCAGAGCGGCCCCCGGCACGTTTGCTGGTGGTACCGAACCGAGGAGCGGCTGGTGGCCCAGCAGGCTGGGGGGTCGGCAGAGGAGCCCCATGGAGTCCAACCACAGCCAGTGTCGGGTCCTGCCCCTGGGCAGCGACAGCCCCACGCACCAGCACGGGCTGGGCTGGCCTGCTGGGGGGCAGCTCTGCGGGGAAGGGCCTGGGAGGGCTGGGGGGCAGCACGTTGCCCCTGGGCCAGCAGCGTGACCTGGTGGCCAAGGGGCCAGTGGGACCCTGGGGGGCGTGAGGAGGAGTGTGGCCAGCAGGTCGAGGGAGGGGATGCTGCCCCTCTGCTCTGCCCTGGTGAGGCACATCTGGAGTGCTGGGTCCAGTGCTGGGCGCCCCGGTTCAGGAGACAGGGAGCTACTGGGGAGGGTCCAGCTGAGGCTGTGAAGGTGATGAGGGGCTGGAGCATCTCCCTGAGGGGGAAGGGCTGAGGGAGCTGGGGCTGTTCAGCCTGGAGAAGAGGAGGCTGAGAGGGGACCCTGTCAATGCCTACAAATACCTGAGGTGTCAGGAGGACGGGGCCGGGCTCTTTCTAGTGGTGCCCAGTGACAGGACAAGGGGCAATGGGCACAAACTGCAACACAAGAAGTTCCACCTGAAGAGGAGGAAGAACTTCTTTCCCTGGAGCCCAGTGCTCCATCACTGGGACAGGCTGCCCAGAGAGGCTGCGGAGGCTCCTCTGGAGACATTCAAACCTGTCTGGACGCGACTCCAAGCAACCTGCTCGAGGTGACCCTGCTCCAGCAGAGCCTTAGACCAGATGGTGTCTAAAGGTCCCTTCCAACCCTGACAGTTTGTGATAGTGTTCATATACTGACAGTGCAATATATGCCAGATCGTATTATTTGGATGTGGCTGTTAGTTTATGCATGTGCATGTATGCATGTAATATTTTGCTTTTTAGTGCTTCATGAAAATGATTAAGTTTATTTAGGTTCCCAGCTTGTCTCAAAAAACAACACATTTAATTGTTAGCAGCTGTAACACTCATGCAAGCAAAGGTGGTACACGTATTGCCATAAGAGTAGAAACCATGCTGCAGCTTGTCAACACACTGCTGGATCTATTTTTTGTAGTTTTATCTGCTACTTAATCTTTTGCTGATGAAAATTTGGAGAAACTAATAATAGTAATTTTGAAGACATGAAGGAAATATTAGCCACAAATGTTTTCACCCTTTATCATAGTTTCTGTGTGAAATACTCATAAATAAAAAAATAATTTAAGAAGCCCTTATCCAATACACCCCCAGAATCTGTTGAATTTGGATAGTGTGTTACATTTACGCATATTCCTCTACCTAATATATTAAATAATTTCATTTTAAACACCTATGAGAATTATTTATTATTCAGAAGCTGTTCAGAATTCTTACGAGAAAGATTCTGTTTGTAAAGGGCTCATCTTTGTATCAGATGGAACAGAAAATAATCATGCACCATGAACATTCTGGTTACATTTTACTCTTATTTTAAAAAAGTATGTTACAAAGATTAAAATAATAAAAGGCCATCTTTAATCCACATAATGGTACATATCACCTGTCTCTGTCAATGAGACATTTAAAAGCATCTCTTTATTAGAAACACAAATCAATACACTCAGGGGACTGCAATAACTGCTTCAAGCAATTTGTATTATCATTTCATTCCTGATGATCCTACTCAGAGCAACTTATTATGAATGGCGTGAAAATGGCAACCTGTCACAATTGACTGTTTTCTAAACCTCTTGCAAGATTTTTTTCCTTTCTTAATATAATTATCTTCCTACTAAACACAGGTCTAGGTTGTAAGATACAGCCTACAACTGAAGTTTCATTTCTTGATAATTGAAGGCCCTCCCCAACTCACATTAGAAACATTACCAACGAAATGAAGAGCTATTTGCTTTGTTTTGAACTGAAAGAACCTTGTACAAAGGGAAGCACTCAAACTTCTGGTATCTTTTCAACAGACAAATCTCTTGAGAATGTTTTCATTGCTTACAAAAATCCCCGGAAGAGCATTCTGGGTACCGAGTGCACCTCAGTTATCTTGCTCTGCTTCTCTGGGAGCCCGAGTAAATTTCAGTAGTCTGTCATAGACATCCCTTACAACTACTGTGTAGCTTTGGCCAAACACTTTACAGTAAAATAATCAGAGAGAAGTGAAGTGGGAATGGATATTTAGCTGTGAGACAGAAGCACGACAGTCTGAAGATGCACGTTTATACTTTGAAGACAAGTATTTCCATTAGTACCTGTAACACTCCAAGCTAAAGGAAGAATAATTTTACTTCCAAAAAGAGACTGAGGCACAATTCACTTCTCATACCAATGGTCAAGCCAGTTCAGCACACACAACAGAGCAAGATTTTTGGGTTTAGGTACAGCTATTTTCATGAGAACCAAGTAGGAAATGCCCCAATGAGGCTAACTTACCTTATTCTTTGGATTGGACGTGTTCATTACACTTCGAGTCTCCTTGCCTGTGTAAATGACAACACCAATTACAGTTCCTGAAAAGCAAACAAACAAAAAGTAAAACAGACATCTCAAGTAGTTCAGACAAGATTTGTCTGAATTAAAACTTGCAGTAATTTACAGTCCCTCAAACATATCCATTGTATTAAAAAGCCCATTTACGTAACATACATAGTATCAGTGTTGTTTTTCAGAATTGACTATGAAGGTTCATTATAACTTCTTTAATTAACATCCATAAACATGACAACATGCTTTACTCCTTTTTAAGAAAACAATACTTCCAATGTAACTATTTAAGAACTTACATTTGGACATAAAATTGTCTCCAACTGTTTTAAGAAGTTTACACGGAGTGTGGATAACTTCGAGGAATACAAAACGAGTACAATGGTGCTGAATGCACCATACAAATTGCCAGTCATTTATAATGATGTAAAAACTAGTTCACTCAATTAACTACTCTGATAGAATCCCATACAAAAATATTATCCTGTTCATTAACTTATAAAAATGATTTGCCAGTTCCAATTATCTTTCAGTCAATTTTTACTGAATAGTATGGGAAAACTGGGCTTCAGCATCACTAAATTTTTTATATTAAATATAAATTCAAGTTTTTATTAATAAGACACTGTTGTATTTTCTAGCACAGGACAAAACCCTTATTTCTATTACTTTTTCAAGTCACCTGAAATGGCTTTATGGCAGAACAACTGATAATGTGGTATTTTATGTTGTCTTAACACTATAAAGAAATAATTAACATAACTTGTCTGGAACACCCTGCTCAGAAAATTGTAAAACTGTAGAAGTATTACACATTTGTCTGACATTAAGTCACTGGCAATCAGGACCATGTGCAAGATCTGCCACCACCACCCTTGAGGTCTAAACAGGTCATGAGAAACGGAAGGCGCACACAAAGAAAAAAGAGGATGGCAGTTAGAGATGTTGGCATTACAGAAAAGAAGTTTCATTTAGTCCAAAATGAGAATGCAAGTGAAAACTTTGCATCCACACACGAAAAAGTGATTATACATTACATCTGGACAATTAAAAATTAGTTTTTGTATTATTTCTCCATACAAAAGCTTTTTCTGAAGACTTCCCTTGACATAACATTTTTCCCAAAGCCAGCCTCTGCTGACTGTTTCACTGCAGTGCAGTGCAATGTGCAGATTAGGGTATTAGTAACACGCCCCCAACAAACCCCAAAATTCCTCCTGACTTTCGTAAAAGAACAGTCATTGATCCATCACGTCTGACCGCTCTCTGCTGGTGTCCAGCCGATGCCTACATCCCTTTGGGGCCCTTCACTTTGGAGTGATGCTCTGAGTCGAGCCCTACCCAGCGGCCAGAACGCATTGGCCGATACCCTGCAGGAACCCCCTCCTGCACCCCCAGCCTCAGCAGCCCCACAGGTCAGCTCAGCTCAGGCAGACCTGGACTTCTCCCTTCCAGCTGGCACCTTTCCACTTGGCATCGCCTGCCCGGCTGTCGCGGCTCAGGGAAACAAGCTGTCTTGTATTTTGCTCCCTGAAAAGCTGGCTTCAGAGGTGAAAGTCAGGTAACGTCCATTCCGACTACTGCATTTTGATCATAGTTTTGCCTAGATCTGAGCTGCTTCTTTTGCTGAGGCGTAGATCTTTGATTTTAAACTTCTGGGGCTGTTAGTTACCAGCACAGCATCACTGCTGAATCGAGGGCTCCTCAGACCTGAGTTCCATCAATGCAGAGCACTCTGAGCCCAACTACAGTGCTGTCCCACAGCGGTTGCAGCAGGGACAGTTCTGGTGCTCTGGAGGGGGTTTTACCCACCATTACCTCTCGTTACTCTCAGCAAATCTAAGCTTGATGCCAGCTGGGAAGAAAGACGCACACGACGCATACTTGCAATGAACGTCACTGTGGCCACAGTAGCCAGAACCGAATCCAACGTGGGGGCTCTGGGAAGCACGGCCAGACGGACCTCGGGCTTGTTAAAAGCAACGACTCAAGTATTTTTATGTATGGGCCTCTCTGAAAACTGGCTCCTGTGTAAACTGGGCAACTACTGATAAGCAAGGGCAAAGTGGTTAACAAAGGAGAGAGAAGTTACAGGAGATAACACCAGAATAAACATGTGAGCTGGAAAAGAGCTACAAGAGGACCTGTGCAGAGTTAACACACACGATCTGGCATACTCTGAATCCGGGCTGTGATCATATTAATTTGTAGTATCTCCCACGCACGATGTAGGCTATGTAAAAACAGAGCGCTCAAATTAATTAAAATCACATGTAGGACTTGGCACAAAACAGTGCCTTTTACAGCTGTGCAGTTATACAAATTGTCCTGATTTTATCTAAAGTGACTTTTCAAGACTGACACCTGCCGAAACGAAAATTCCATTAATACAAATGTCCTCTTAATAGATATCTCAGCAGGGGTCTCAAAACTGCATTATCTTGTTTAGAGTTTGAACCACACTGATGATTACAGTAAATGGGGAGCAGACAGATACACCCATACTGTAGGGGACCTTCTGAGGCTTTTTAAAATGCAACTGCTGACGTTTCCCTCTCCCTTTCTGAAAGCAAATCAGTGATGTCACAAACACAAACGATCAGGAAGAGAAGGAATTTAATTAAAGATAAACTATTTTTTTTATTTTATGAAATAAAAATAAAATATAAAACAAAAAAAAATAAATTAAGAGGTTTTCAGATACTTGGTGGTTTAAATTATTTCTTCATACTTAAAACTGTTCCATCAGCGATAGCATTTTTTCAGGGTTTCACTAACCACACCTTCCTTCCCCCTTCAGGCACTACTACTAACTCCACAGCAATAACACAGACACTAAGAATGGTGCACAGACTCCATACCTCACCGCTACGTTTCTGAAACTCACTGGGATGTTGCCTGTAAGTGAAAAAACTCAGAATGTTTTTTGCTATCTCACTTATTAAAGAGTAACAAAAGGACAGCCGCATGCTTTGGACTTGAGGGGCTTTTGATTTCCACTCCAGCAGATGCTTCCAGCGTGATCCCGGCAAATTAGTCTTTGCACTTTCTGTGGTCAGGATGGACACTGTGCACAGTCCCCAGTGCTGTCAGGGCTGTCCAGCAAGTGGCAGAAAACACTTCACATCTGGCAGCAGCAGCTACCCAAACTATCAATTCTGAGACTAGAACATCTGCACATATAATATATATTAGGTGTGACAAAATGGTAGGTTTTTTCTTTTCCATTTAGCTTATGGTTATTCTAAAGGGTAAGGAGATGTACTGAAACCAAGGATAGTAAACACCTTCCAAATGTATAAATTTGAGGAATCTCACTCTCCCAAACTTTATCTGTTGATATAAAAAAAGCTATGGAATAGTTTATTCTTAAGTTGTCTGATGCTACATGATTTTGTTGAACCAATTTATTAGTTCCCAAAATACAAAAAGAAAAGAAAAATAGTTCTAAATTATAACAAATATTTTTCTTGTTACTTGTACTGCACTTGCAATACATCCTTTTTTTTATTTTTGCTGTAGAATCCATTATCGTAGTGTTCTGATTTTTTCATGAGCTTTGGTTACCTGCATTCAACAGGTAGCTGCTAAGATTCCTTGAAACCTTCATTCACTTACATTGACTGTTACTGATCTGCAAGGTGATTGATTTGTGGTCTCTCTCCTCTAGAACTGCCAGGACATCAGCAACCACAGCTCGAGTTTTCTGAAGGTGTTCCCCACATAATTCCCTGAACACTTTTCCAGCCTGACCTTGAACCTCTGTATCACCTTGACAAATAGCAACAGCATGTGTCTCTCCCAGCTGGTGCAATGTGGTTTGTGCAATATGTCAAAGGGAATACCAGGAAATTCAGTATCTATTTAACTGCTGGAAGGAGGAAAATGGGAAGGAGAACCCTTCACCCAACAACTGTCCTTTTTTAAAATTAAGTGAGGCTTTGTATCTGCAACTTGGCTACATATTCCTTTCGTGGACATCAGTGATGTGGCTCCCTGTTTTCATCCCTGAGACTGACAGCATCAGTCAGTAACAGGCCAAGGCAACAGTGGGGTTGACCCAGAACACTCTGTATCAACCCCCGAGGTGTCGCCAAGGCATAGCATCGTCCCAGGAGCAACAGACCACACATTTGCTTGGCTGAATAACACATACTGTCCAGGCTGCTTGGAGTGCACTGGAGGAAGCCAGGGTAGGATGGCTTAAGGGCTGCCACACCGAGAGTCTGAAGGGAAATGGAGATGTACAGGCAGCGCTGCAGCGCAGAACTCTACCCCACACCATCCAGGCACAGGCTACAAACCTACCTTCTTGAATCGAAGTGGCAAAGTAACAAAAGATGGGGCTTGCACACAGACATCATATACTTTGGGGTGAAAAATGCCTGCATGTAAGAGCACTGTGCGTCGAGGCAGTAAGGGGAATGCACGCAGACATGAGCGTGGCTGAGGTGAGGCAGCCACCTGCAGAGCAGAACAGCACTCAGACTGCCACGTGCTTCGCTCTCCTGGAACCCGAGCGGTACCTGCCTGCAGAGCCGGGGCGCGGGCAGCATCTCCCACTGACCCACACAGGCAGCAACAGCGTGTGCCAGGCCGTGCCAGGCCAGGGATGCCGGAGGGCCTGCAGCATCTACCGCTGACACCCTGCCCTGGCAGGCTTTGAGCAAGGCAGTTTCTGGGTGTCTATAATGCAGTTAGCCAGGGAGAATTGTCTTATCAACAAGATTTTCAGTTGTCACAAATCCTGGAAATTTAATTATGAAGTCTAATTTTAAAAAAAATCACACTATAAAAATTCAAATTTAATAAGGTAGGATACTTGATGCTAAGATAAACTATGTACATTCAACTGGGAAGTCAGATGAAAACAGTCAAATATCAGTTGTCAATCAAATCTAGAACATCTTAACCACCTGTTAATTGTTTTGCCTTATGGCCTCCTCCATGACTATATGCACAGTGCACCTCTAAGACCTTATACATTCCTTATTAGATAAGCAAAGGACTGAAGGCAATAACTCCTGCTCTTCATCAAAGGCCTAATCCTGTCAAATGGTGAAATAACCTCCACAGAGGTGCTGAGCAATTCATAAGATCTGGATTTACAATGCCATATGGAACAAGGCAATATCCAAACAGAAATCGCATATGCGTGGTAAGTGCAGTACTTGCGTGTGAGGAGCACACTAGCACAGTACTAAATTGCAGTTAATACATGAGATGACATAAGTGGAATGAATGATACCCCAAAGTTTAGATTAAGATTAATGTCACAAATCAGTTACCAAAGGAAATTATTCCTCTCTGCTATCTTAATTCAACCAGCTTCTGTATGCACACCATGACACCATTTCAAGTACTTGATCACGTCATTTTTCTCTTCAGAAGGGGCTGCAGTCTTGAAGAGCCATCCAGTATTTTTATTTTGTATTGAGTTGTCCAGTCTCCCCTTAGAGTCTTATTCCACTATTCAAAACCATGCTCCAACAACAGAATTATCCTCTCCTGTGTTCTTCTGCTGCCATCATTAACAACATAACTTAAGTCCTTCATAAACAATTAAGCCTTCACAAGACCCCTCAAAAAAACCCAACATACACTAAGGCATAAATTTTGAGAAGCACCATTTCCATTAACATAGGTGCCAACTTTAGATGGCAGATTGAGAGGCTTCAGACATTAGCCACACTTCTACACAAAATCACATCATGTACCCTGGAAATGAAAACATAAACGGTTTTCAATTAAAAGTCAAAATTATTGATTCAGAATTACTGACTTTGCGAACGTGTATCTTTGGTGTACTTTCCCCCCATATATAAATCTGTGGAAAAGCAAACTGAAATGTACACAGCACTGAATTTTGTAATCCATGAGCAGCATCTTTTTACACACAGTTCTAGATCTTGGCTACTTGTGTTAAAAAACTGAGGACAATTTTAGCCATTGCCTGTTTGATGGAACAGTTTGAGAGCAAGTGTTTTCCCAGTGCAACCAACCCAAACAACACTGAGCACCAAAGAGCACGACTACGGTCAGCCTCTGCAAAGGAGTGCTGGCTCACGGAGCCCTCTGCCACCTCCGCCGCCCCAGCCCCCTCCCCCAGCCCTCCAGCAGCCCCCCCACTGGTGCCAGAAGCCTTTACAGCAGGGACCAACCTACAGGTTAGGTGCAGACCCTTTTTTACATCCTTCCTGCCACCTCCATACCCCTCCTCCTCATGGCTCATACTTCCAGTTGTTCTATCCCCTATCCTAAGCCCTAGGCTCATTCTCAGAAACCATTCCTCTCTGCTTCTGTGCAGACTTGCCACAGCCCTTCTTGCCACACTCCGTTTGAGTTTTCTTACACAGGGCAAAACCAGAAGAAAACAATTTTCTGCTCCTAAAAAAGAAAAGCTAAGATGGCTTAAAGCCTGAATACAGCATTTAGATAACATGACCTCCTTACAGTATCTGAGACACATACAAAACATTACTAATATTTAGAACCCATTATCTTAAAATTACATAACCGTAAAACAAATCTGTACTTTCTGATTAAGATTTTGTGCAAACGTCACCCGCAGCATGGAGTAAACATAAAAGCAAAACTCCTAACATGCACACCCACCCTTGCTTTTCAGGACTGTACCCACTGTGAGCTGAATGGAGTGCTTTACAACCTGAAGTTTTAATTAAAACAAAAAGGTTCGGTGACTTTAGTGGGGTACAAGGGACAGCACTACTGAAACAGCAAAATTAAGTAAAAAAACCCCACAACTATTAAGGAGGATTAAAAAGATACGAAAACATTATGAGTAGCATGATGAAACCAATGGGAAAGCACACAACAGAGGAGCAAGAGATTAAAATCATGAAAGACAAAAACATTTTTTAAAGCCATTAATATTTCATGTTGTAAAAATAAAGATACGCTTCCACAGATGTTTTTAGCTACATTATCAGCTTTGTTATTGCAACACTTACCTGAAGCAACAACAGTGCTTGCCCATAATGTATTTTCTATGCTTAGGCTTTCATGAACTGCTGGATCACTGTCTTCCTGTTAAAAATATGAACAGCAAATAAGTAAATCAACATCACAAGTAGTCCTAGTTAAGAACAATGCCAAGCCGTTCAAGTAACTTTCACAGGATTTCTGCATCCTTGTTTCAATTACTGCAAGATAGTATTCATTGCACATACTTTGTCTGTACACATACACAAAAATAACTTCCCAAAAGTGAAATACTGACTGATGTTCATATTACTTAAACCCAAAGATACTCAAAGAACTACAGTCAATAATGTTTTAAAAGGAACATATCTGAGGAAAAGAATATATCAAACTGCAGAACAGTTTGCTATACCAAACAGTTAAAGTGAGTGATGAACACTAACCCCTAAAAATTAATAGCCTGTTCTCTATGACAATTTAAATAATCTGTAACTCATACAGTAAGTCATGGTCACCATCATTTTGCAATCCAAGCGACATGTATCAACTTCAGAGAAGAATACTCAGACTTTTAAAAAGAAATGCACACTTGCATTGTCTTACCACATACTTACAAAATACATATCCCATGGAAAAATACTTCAACAGGAAATTGCTTCTGTGATTATTTTAAACTTTCCTTTTTTCCCCTCCCCTCTTCTCCTCCCAAGCAATAAAAGCCCACAGATTGTAAACAGACTTAATCTCTCATAATCAGTTTGGAGCATGTACAGATTTGTTACTCATTAGCAGCTGTGAAATGTGCTGTTTACAACCAAAGGAAACTTTAGAAGGTAGGACAATCAAGTGTATTTGCTTGAACTACAGACTGTGCTGAACATTTTGCAGGAAAGGAGGGACCACTGATTTACCAAAACATACACCAAAATCTACATAATGTCAATAATCAAAACCTATGTCCATTTTTCATCTCTATTTGGAAACCACCACCAAGCACAGGGTGAGATGCTTAGGAAGCTCTCTTCCCCAAAAAGAGAAACCTCAAACCAAACAGATGCGTTTCTGTGTGTACCTCAAAAGATCCCTACATAGCAAGGAACTATAGCTCTTCCTCTCTAAGTGAAGCAAAGCCATTGTTTAAAAGGCATAGAGGTGTTCTGTCAAAAATCAGAGGGGAACAGGAGGAGGACATGGAATTAGCTGTAAGAAGCAAACCACAAGTTATGAACCAAGACTCATACAGGAAGTAAAAATTCTGTCAAGATCATCGATGTTCTGCAAGATTTATCTTTCATTAAGAAAAAGAAGAAATATTTTTTGATTCTTATCTAAGGAATGAATTCTTCCAAGAATTATTTGCCATACACCTAACAATTAAAATAGATGAAGTTTGAGACAACAGCAACCGCAAGCCCACTCTAATGGAGCAACATGATATCATGTAGGAGTTCTCAGAAGTGGGGGAGTACTAACGAGCAGAAGTGAATGCCCAGATACTGCTACATAACAGTGGAAGTACTCCATATCGACAGGCCAAGGAATGTTCCGTTCTAGAGAACTGAAAATGTATCTCTGAAGGTAAAACAGGATCAGCAGCTATCGCGATATTCAAAGTTATTGGTAGTACTATTAAGAGATGAAGTCTTGAACATTGAGAAATTAAATACAAGAAGAGTCCTCTGATCTAGCTCAAAAAAGTATAATTTGTAGCAATTATCAATCACCTTTGTAACAGTAACTTATTTCTGAGATGCCTCTGATGGGGTACATCCACAGCCTAATTTTTGTTTATATTTTTCCTAACTTCATAATGCTTAGATTCCTGGTTTGATTTGCTATTGTACCTGGGTTATTCAGATTCTGTAATTATTTCAGCCTTCTGAGAGCCTAATTAAGCAGTGTATAGAAGTTTAAGTCGGACCTATTCAAGAATACTAGTTTTTCCAGTGGAAGATGCTAGTAATATAGTCAAAATATAAGTGCAGCTGTTTGGGGAATGGCTGTCCCCGGGGACATCGGCACCTACACTGGAATGCCGAAAGACAGCCACGTCCAGTGGTAAGCTTCCCTAAGGAAAGTAACAAGAGGTTTCAGAACCTGTTTCTACAAGGCTAGAAGTAGGACACGAACTGGTCATATGTGACTTGAAAAGAAATATGGAACTTTTTCATTCCTGTTAGGGTTTTTTCACGGATTACTGACCCTAACAGGACAACTTCCCTGAAATTCTTCCACACGGACAATGCTGATGAGCCAGCTGTGACCAGAGTGGAAGGCTGCTACCTTCAACCCCCGTGATGGGCTGGGCACCAAACAGGAATCTTAACTTCATGACTTGCCATGATCTGCACAGCTTGTTCCCAGCAACACACCTTGGCTACTTTTTATCATCCACAAATATTCTGCATAATTCAAAGTGTTTCAACTTGCTTATTACAGTTCTGCATAACATCATATACCGCAAAAAAACCAGGAAATTCT
This sequence comes from Falco naumanni, assembly GCF_017639655.2. NCBI lineage: Eukaryota > Metazoa > Chordata > Aves > Falconiformes > Falconidae > Falco > Falco naumanni. The sequence continues at coordinate 19,481,877 of NC_054056.1, forward strand.
GCTCAACTATTCTTAAAAAGAAATTTGTGAAGTTTCTCACTGCATCACTAGGTCAACTGAAAATGATGTATAGGTGTACAAGCATCCTGGTTTAACCCCAGCCAGCAAGTAGGTACCATGCAGCTGCTCACTTACTCCCCCATCCACAGCAGGATGGGGACAAGAATTGGGAACAAGGCAAAACTTGTGGGTTGAGATTTAAACAATTTAATAATTGGAATAAAATAAAATAACAACAACAAAAATAACATTTTTAATGAAAAGGAGGGAGAAGGGAGAAAGGAATAAAATGGGAAGGGAAGGGAAAAAAACCCAACCAAAACCCCCAAAAGTATGCAGAATATAACTGCCCACCCCAGCTGAATGATGCCCAGCCAGCCCCCCAGCAGTGACATCCCCCGAGCCAACACCCCCCCTACACACACACACTTTATATACTCAGCATGACGTCCCATGGTATGGAATACCCCTTTGGCCAGCTGGGGTCAGCTGTCCTGACCGTGTCCCCTCCCTAGTCCCGTGCCCCCCCAACCTTCTTGCTGGCAGGGCTTGAGAAATCCAGAAGTCCTTGACTTGGTATAAACATCACCCAGCATCAACCAAAACCATCAGTGGGTTATCAACACTGCCCTCCAAAGCACAGCATTGCACCAGCTACCGAAAATTAACGTTATCCAAAAACTATCCACATCAGGACAACAAGGAAAAATGTGTATCAGGACTCACTGCTGTACATCGAAGAACAAATCATGCTGAGCTTGTCAGAGGTGTCCCGGGCAGGCACGTAATGGGATGGTGCACATAAACAGAGCTGACCACATAGGTCCCGTGTTTCAGTCAAAGGCTGCAACCTCATGGAAATGAATGGGTCTGTCTTTCACAATCAAGATACAGTGATAGGACTTGCGATGCAATTAGTCTCAACAAATGAAAAAGCATTTGTATTTTGCCCTCAGAAGTTCCATACCGAATACCTGTTGTCCTCAGTGGGACTCCAAATAGCTCCCCGCAAACACTGAAAGAGATAATTTCCCAGCTACCACTTAGTAAAACTGCAATCAAACGGAAGTAGTCATTTTTGCATTATGTTGAATTACAGCATGAAGAAAGAATTTGAATTTTGACAGGAGCATTGTGTTTTAACTAGCCATTAGCACAGAATTCATGTACAGAATTAGAGATACAGAAAAGCTGTAGAAGTCAAAGAAACGTTCGCTGCTGTATCCTTGCATACCTTCATAATTGTAACTTTAGATAAGACTAAAGAAAGACTTCAGGACAAAATAGCTATAGAAAAAACACCTATGATTTAATTTAAATGTACATTTAATTTAAATCACCTATGATTAATTTAAACAGGGCAACAAGGGTGGTCAGTGTGGCTTCCACACTTGGTATGGCTAAATAAACCTGAACTCTAATAAGGAACACGACAGGCGTCTATGAAATGGGCACCCAGACAAAGAAGCCCTAAATACAGCCAGCAAAACTGAAACAACCGGCAATTGCTCTCCATAAAAATTTGTAACTCGTACAACTTCTTCCTATTTGAATGCTTAAAGGTTCAAGGCGAGACCAGGTAAATTTAAAGAAGGAAAATTCATTGCAGATTACTCACAGAAACCAGCTCTGACTCAGGAAGTTCTCAGATCATGAGAGACAGAATGAGAAAGTGTTACCACCTCCTTACTCTAGTTGTATTCTCTTTCCCAGCAGCCTGCTTCTGGCTACTGTTGCACACAGGATACTACGTGAGGAACATCTTTTATCTGCCTCAGTTTAGTCTTCAGTGAGCAGATTTTAAGACATGAGACTCTTCCATACTACAAGAAGAAATCAAAAGCCCTGCAGTGATTACGGAGGGCTGCCAACACAGCCAGGAACAAGTCACTTGTCAGAGGTCTACCTGCTACAAGAATTTGTGAAATGCCTTCTTGCAGGTCATCCAAAATAGGAAAACATCTAACGAGCTATAGCTCTTTCCACTCTTGCCAGGCTCACCAACAGAACAGCTTGGCCGATCAGTTAGCAGCTTCTTATTTCATTATGATCCTTTAATGTCTTTACACCCTCATCTAACATTTCCAGCTTTCCACCATTCATTCAATGTACCAGATACCACACCTTCCATACCTGGATGGCTGAGGACTTAACCTTACTTTTTATTTGTCGTAAGTTACTCAAATGAAACTAAAAAGTGCATTTATAAATAATGAGTTTCTCTGCTTCACATTTTTATTTCTGCCCTTGAGAGAGACTGTAGGGATAGATATAGCAGGGAACGGACAAGGACATCGATTCTTGAACAAGACTCGGTCAGTGGTAAGAAGAAATGATTCTGCAATGTTTCTGACGCTATTACAGCTAACAGAACGATACATATTTTGGGGTAAATGAAATCAATCACCCTAGCAGCAGAAGTTTGACATACAACAGGTTCTTCGTCCAGCTGATGATGTTTCCACTTAAGGTCTGCTGGGTTGAATTTCATTTGGTGGCTGTATGTTTATTGTTCTTTAAATTCTGAATTAAGTTAATTACCAGAATAGTGCAGTTCAGTATTGCATTCAAGCCTCACATTCAGGCTGGTTTTGAAGTCATGTGCAGTATTGACCATGGAGGTTCAAACTGTCTACAGTTCCTATTAAAGAAAATTACTCTACAGCTCTTGCATGTGCAGAGAAAAAGGGAAAGATGAGCAGTGAAATAATAACTGAATATTTCCTACTCTCAGTCCTGAATTTGTAATACAGTTGGCCAAGGATGATGACAAATTTCAAGCAGCCATTTAAAAGGTTTCAAAACTACTTTTTTTTCAGACAATGACAGAGACCTTTGAGACAAAATACGTAATCCTCCAATGAACCCACGTACCACCTCAATCTGACCTTTCCTAGCCCTACTCCTACCTGACAGGATGCAGCACAACCACCCCCACCAACTTCTGTAGGAAAGGGGAAGAACGCACATGAGGTTAGGTGCATCACTGGAAGAGATACCTTCCCCACCCCAATCTCACCGTTAAAAATTCTTGCTATGTTCCTTTTACTGGCATATCTATTTTGGACAGGGTCAGGCATCAGCTCCCTAATCTGACTGTCCGTATGGCTGTTCGTGCCAGAACAAGGAAGGTGAGTTTTTGAAAAGGAGTCACAAGACATAATGCCATGCCCTTCACTGGCAACATAAAATTAAGCCAGCCAGCCTGAAGTGAACACAGCCATTGCTTCAAACAGGTAATTCTCCAACAGGAAACATGAAGCAAAAAAAAAAAATAAAAATATATATATAAAAATGACTCAACATTCTCTCTACTAAAATAGAAGACTTAGCCAAGAAAACATCTGTATAATTAGCCCCAGACCAGAGATTCTACTCATAAACGAACAAAAATTTTTAGTGCTCACATTTCCATATGTATTTTTCCAAAATATCAACAGCTACCTGCAACAGGGTTTGCATTAACGCAGATTTTTAAACATCTGACAAGATGCTACACTGGAAAAAATTATACTAAATAGGGCTGTACCATAGGAAAAGAGTTTATGACAGCAGATGAATGAACTAAACTCAAAAGAATCGGTTCTGTGAGATTTCTACTGGTACAAAAATGAAAAAAAAAAAAAAATTTAGATATATTCCCAAAGTAAATAAAGAGACTGAGGTGACAGCCTAGAGCTGCAATATAAGAGAAATTAAAGGAAAAAGTTCTTAAGGGAATGGGGGAAAAAGGACCCAAATTTAAACAAAAGCCAGCCAAGGCCAAAACCAGAAGAGACTACTTCCATGATTCTGCACAGAAGCTGTAAGCAAAAGGTCGGAATACTGGTCAGGCCAGTGCACACTGACGTGATGCTCTAGAGCACTCCTTGGGCTCCAGCTGGTAACACCTGGGTTAAGAAGCATGGCTACCTTTCATTCGCTTTTTACAGATGTGTATTTTCTCTTGCTTTTTCAGAACTGATGAAATGGCTTCCTAATTTATCAAGACCACATAGGAGCCTCAGACAGAAGAGAAACTCCAGAAGTTCCGTGTAAATCCCTGTTCTGCACATCTATTTCAAAATAAGCTCAGCCAAGACACAGATGATGCCCTGAGAACAAATAAAACTATCTTACGCATTTTCACAGAACACCGATTTAGCTCATCTATTGTTTGTTGATAGGATGTTCAGATGAGGGGAGAAGAGGAAAGGAATTAACTTTTGCCATTATTTAAGGACCAGACATGATCCTTCCCACAAGCTCAAAGACACACGCTCACTTCCATGCCCTGACTGCGTGTAACACCAAAATCCATGGAGGACAATGGAAACTAACTTCACGTGAAGCTGGCAGACAGGGCGCAGAAGAGCTTTAACTCCTCCGGACCTGTTACGGAGGTGTACTGCGAAAGGTGTCTTCTGTCAGCTTTGCTGGGGATACATTTCTCACATAGAAGTGCTTTAGAGAAGTTGCTCCCTCCTAAAAAACTCCAGAGCTGTGCAGGTAAGTTTGTTTTGTTTTATGGTCATGTACTTTTTGAAATTATCTAAGTTTGTCTTCTACATTGTTAGTCCTCTGTCTTCATAACAGAGAAAAAAAAGAAAAGAAAAATCAATGTGCTATTACCCTGTCAACCTACCCCTGCAAGAACTCTTTGAACATCAATGCTTAAGTAAGAAAAAGGTATTCATTAGCATCGCTAAGCACACGAATGTTTTTTTACTTTAACATAAAATAGAAATTGGATGGAAAAACTGATTTAGTGTAAGCAAGGGCTTACAGCAGTAGAAAGATGAATCAGTAAACAGGTGTCCTAAACCAACATTTCACTAAGCAGACATGCCGTTAACAAAAAAAACCCAGAGAAACAACCTTCTAAAAGTATCTACAGTGTGATCCACTGAACCAAACGAGAGGGCGCTGCCCTCAGACACATGCACACCCACGTTCAGTTTGAGCTGCCCTTCCTACTGAAGAGGCCAAACACCACGTATGTAAATCTGGAAACATACAATGCATCAGGGTTATTTACGCGTATCAGGGATACTTGAATCATACAGCTTTTATTACATGTACAAACAGAACCCACAATGGGGAGCAACTGTTTAGTGACGATTTCCCAGTATCTCAATTACACGTACCAGTGTTGTTAAAAAGGCTCCGAGGAGTTCAATTTGTATTTAGAAAAGTACACACTTAGCCACTGGGACAGGAATAACATGAATTTTACAGCTGTTAATAGAAGTTTCATTTGGACAATTGGTCAATACAAGGTTTAAGTAAACCTTGTTGCTTACAGCTTTAGAAGGCGTGGGCAAATGAAATTTACTTTGTAGGCAGCATGAACTATATAACTGGTATAAATTGGTCTTTGAGAGCCAACAACTGCAATAGTTCATTCATCAGTGTACTTAGAATTGCGAACTGGAACTCCAATTACTGAACAAAATCTATTACCAATTTGAGTCACTTGGGTAAAAAAGCCCTTCTCTCTACCTCCATAGTAGTTAATTCTCAAATTATTTTAGAAACAAACTATCAAAAGAAATGAGTCCACTAACAATGAATCTGGCTAAAATAAACAACTGCTTTATCTGCCAATATAATGCTACAAATCTATTTTTTAAAAAAAAGCAATACTACATATTAGGACACCCTGCTTTGAAGGGTTAACTTTAGCAGGCCACCATTTGAAAATAACTAAAACAAGTCACAGAAATTATTGCATTATTATTATCATATTCATTTGAGTTTTTGAGTTTAGTTTTGAGAATAGTTACAGCTGGAAAAAAGATTTCATAAAGCCTCCGTAAATAGTTTTTAGGTTCATTTTACTTTTTGAGATGACTGAACTTTGGGAATACTAGGTTTCCCTTAAACAGAAATGCTGTTAAACAAGGCATGTTTTCACTGCACGTAAAGTAACAATTGCATCGTCTCAGGCTACTGAACATATTCAACTTGCCCACTTTTTTGACATATAGGAATAATAAATTAGATGCCTGGAAACCAACAATACATACTACTATACAAGTGCTTTCCTATAAAGAGATTATAGCAATGCCAACAAATACCCAATTCTCTGATTCTGCTTTTCAGATATTATTTTTGTATTAGCCTTCCACAGTGCATATTTACCAGGATGTCTTCTAAATGAAGGACTGCCATGGCAGGAACATGGAAAAAAATATGGCTGTAAAGCTAAGGAAAGATCTGATACAATTTTGACACAAAGTACAGGTTTCACTTACATTAAGAAATAGAGGAGAGAAGTAGAAGTCTAAGTACAACACTACTTACCCGTGTGAAGGTACCCTCAAAACTGTGAATATCCAGCTGTGGCTTCTGAGCATAAACGTAAGCATTGATTGAAAAGAGATCCTGTAAAACAGATTAATGTACTTACTATTATTTAATCACATATTTTGAAGAACCTTTTAGTGGCAAAGATCCCAGTTTATGATCCCCATCATCCCACCCTAAGTCAAGCTCACAAGATTTTTACCCAATATAAGAACCATGCCATTTTTCTCAGTACATCTTGCTACAAAGCAACCAGATCCAAGATGATATTTTAAATGTGTTGACTTTTCAAACACCAAACTGTTTTACATTTGTAACATGAGTTAGAAATTTTACTTAATCCATTTTCCTTTAACAGCCCCACTTTAATTTCAAATAGTATAATCTTCAAATACTGTACATATTTGTTCTTTTAAAAACAAAGCGGGGTGTGTATGTGCGTTTTGTTTTTAATGAAACTGGAAACAAACTACTTTTCCAGCAAGGACAAACCAACTAAACACAGCAGGAAAAAATGGAATCGATTCAAGTTTAAAGGCTGAAGCACACCTGCAGTCAACCCATGGAAAGCCCCATCAGCTTCAGGAGAGCCCAGATCCATCATCAGGCTCACTCAAATGCTTGAAGTCTGGGATATTCTAAACTAGCCTGACAAAAATGGGTCTAATGATTAGTACTACTACTCCTGACAGCAAACAACCCATGAACACTCTGCCCTCTAAGAAGAATAAGAGCATCTCAGATACTACAGTAGCAGGCTCTACAAATAGAGAGTGGTATGGTATAAACAGGAGAAGGAAAAAAATGATTTTGGGATCTTAAAAGCTGTCCCTAGAGGCCCAGGGAGGATCACCTTACATTCTGAAACGACGACTTCATCAGGTAATTGGTCTGAAGCATCCACCTCCCTCAGACAGAACAGCGCAGACTGATAGTTAAAAACCTGACCCAAAGGACTTTCTTCTCATGACAAAAGCCAACCTCCTGGTGCTTTTCAGATGGTCAGCACCAACATCAGCTAAGAGACTGCAACCCGAGTGGACCACTCACGCGTGGATTCACAATCCAGTTTCTATTCTGGAGAGGAGCAGATGCTTGATACCAAACCCCAGCCAACCTCAGACCATAACCTCTGATGAAATGCAAGTGTCTACCTTCCCACCGTGTGGGGCACCTAACTGCCAGTATGACCTCTGTCCTTTATCACTGCATCTACCTTGCAAAAGGGTAATTAATCAGCCACCCCGCTGGGGAGCAGCTTACATGGCCACAATGCCCTGTGCATGCTAGCCAGAATGCCATCTTCCAACTCCAAATTAATTTTACAGCCTCTTTCACAGACGTGTAGCGGCATCTTGGCTCAATGTAGCTATTTTTAAAGGCATGCCATTCTTTTTTGTTTGTAATTTTGAATATAAGAAAATTACATATTTGAACATTACAAAAATTAACTAAAGGCACACTTGTCCACCTGTGTTAGTGTCTTAAAATATGATGCATTTGTATCCTTGTTTCTCTAATAAAATGGCTACAGCTTTTGGAACATCATTATTTTTTCCACTTTTCCAGATGAAAATTAATTTTATTTTTAAATCTACTGTATGTTTATCAAATATTTCACTTTCCTTTAAAAAGTGTAGCTCTGTAAATAACAAACTTGTACTTTTATTTATATTCTGCAGAAATCTCTCACTTCGTACCTTGCAAAACCACAGAGTTTTTATTTCACATGATTTTTAAAACATGAATAAAATCTGAACGTTAACTCTCACAAATCATGTTTATCTTAAACCATTAGCTGTTTATCGTAGTCTTTCACATTAAGTTCACTCATTGCGCCCTTGTTCTTCCAACCTACTTTCATCAAGTTCACGAGAAATAATTCATATGAAACTAATACACATGTGGTGTCCTATATCTTCATCATTCACTTCTTTCCAATCTGTTATCACCTACAATTTAGCTAATCCAGGCTATTATGTGCTTTATTATGCAAAGAAAAGTGAAGAGTCTCTCAGTAGTGGATAGCACAGCAGAAAACTAATACCACACACATGCTCATATGCACAATAAAAACTGCTAGTGAAACGTGTCAACCAAGAACAACTCTCTTTTTAAAGAATGCCTTAGTGGGAAGCAACATTAGAATAAAAAGAAGCAGAAATATCCACCTTTTTAAGTATATTAGCATTTGTACAGTAATATATTCTCCTGGTTTCTAATCTATTTTCTTCTACTGTCATGCTCTCCTTTGTTGCATTTGAAACGTAAACATTTCTACCACGTTCCTTCAGTTTCTTTTGAGTTTTAGTTCTCCTGTATTTCTGATTTAACACCTCCAATTTCATGTTTTCTTTTTTTTTTTTTTTTTTTTAATTTCAACTCTGAAACAAACTCACTTTTTCTGGAAAGCAGATCTGCACATTCCCTACACATCTGTGGCATTACTCTGGAACACCACAAACTAGAACCAGCACAGTGTTCCAAAGTGCATGTTTCTTCCCAAAACTAACAAGCCTAAGTAAAGCTAGTGCTCCGAGGGAACTCCAGAGTGGCAGTTCACTGGCATTTCATTCATGAGCAGTAGAAAGAAAAAGACATACAAGCATATTTTATGTTCTCAGCAGCTTTCTGAAACATTTCTTTCATGATTAGGGTAAAGAAAAGGGATAAGGACTTTGTTCCTGTAGCCTAGTGCTCTGTACTCCAAACTGACATTGTTCTCAGGCCAATAAAACACAGTAGCTGAAATTTTATAATAAAAGGGAAAGAGAAATGCAAAGGATGACACTGTTCTAGAAGACAGACGAACTGCATTTAACAGAAAGGTTGCTGTGAGAGTACAAAGCCGTTCCTCCACTGAGTACTGCTCTCCCAGCAGTAGCAGCTATGCACGTCTCACCTCAGTGTCCTGAAGTCGCAAGGGTGAATTTAACAAGATGACAGCAACATCTGTATGCAACACCACAAGTAAATGTAACTTATGCTCACTGAGCAAGAAAATTTTACCTTGTTAGGTTATGTCATTGCTTCCCCCTATATAAAAGCAGGGAGAAGGGAAATACCTTAAACAAAGGGTTTAGTGATATTTTAAAAAAGGTAACTACTTTTTATTAACGGTTTAACTAATGCGGGACTTGATCTTTGTGAAATTCAGCTTCAGTAAATAATTATTTTCACACTATAAGCATTGAGCTGCTGGTTCGCCGAAGCCAAATAGTCCAACCAATATGTTCAATGGGAACAGTATTCTACGTCAAAAATCAAATTGCTTTTAGGAGACAGTGAAGGCAAATGGCCTCAGCTGCTACCTTATTCAAAGGGGAAAAAAACCCCAAACAACTTGGGTAGGGGGACTGTACTAGCTCTAGATTAAAGAAACTACATGAAAGACTTGAATCTCAAGCAATAAAAATTTAAATTATTTTTAGACAAAAGTAGATGAGATTTTTAAAACTTTAAATATGCATTTAATTTTCTCATACTTAAAAAATACTATATTCAGAAGAATGTATTTCATGCTTCTACATTGAAAGTCAGGAAACGACTTGATGACAGTACAATACTGAAAACTATCTCTTTTGCATTTCACAATTTAAAAATCACCATAAAGTTATCAATAACATAGAAAAATCTCCCCTATTAGGTCAAGGGCAACATTTGTTCACCTTACTTAAAGATCATTAAAATACATTCTTAATCATAACATGTAGTTCATTACAAATAAAATTGCCTTTGGTTCAATAAAACTAATTAAATGTAAATGGTATTGTTTACTGCTGTATGGATCTTCTGATATAAATCAGCAAGTCACCATTTATTGAAAATTACAGTGACCTCATTGCTGTTAATAAATCTAGTTGATCACAGCAGCTGGAGCAGAGCGGCTCCGGGCGCCCCAGCGGAGGGGTGCCCCGCCGGCACGAAACCCAACCTCGCTGGCGCCGGGTTTGCTGCTCAGCCCTCATTACAAGGCTCGCTGAAATTTTAATTCTCTTATCACATTAAGTGCTTTAGAAAGACAACAAAATCTGTACTGATCGTCTTGGTGGTGTCATCTGTTCTTTAAGAAACGTGCCGAAGGTCTGCGGGGCTAGGTGCCGGGTAGGGTTACGGTGCTGCCCCGCCACGCTGGGCAGCTCGGCCAACGCCAGCGCTCTCACCTGCACGCCCAGCCAGGCAAGAAACCAAGCCAAGCAACACTTGCGGAGGGAGCATACTGTCAAACACGTGATCCCGTTGTTTGCAGTCTATTTTATGCTCAACTTGCATGCATAAATTATTTAAAAATATATTTTAAGATATAAATACAAACTGTAAGCCTCACCTTCGCAAAGGCAGTGCAAGCACATGGAGAAGACACTGTAACAGCTGTTGCTTTACACACCGAGAGCCCCTGGAGCCCCGGAAAAGCACTGCCGCAAGGAGCCACGCTGTCTCAGCCAGCACCGGGGCTGCTCGGACCCTTCGGGCAGGAACCCAGCCCACCAACCCCACCTGTGTGCTGCCCACCAACCTTCGGGCAGCACACAGGGACCCCATGCTGCGCCCCACAGCCCCGAGTGCCCCAGGGCTCTGCCAGCAGACCCCTGCAGCCCACTGCTGGCTCACCGCAAGCTCGTACCAAGGTAACCTCAGAAACCTAACCTATTTCTGCAGCCACCCATACAGATAGGAGCCTTCAGTGCAGTCTAAAGGCAGCACTGAATTCAAACACAGGCTTCACGTCTTTCAGACTGTGGTGGGTTGACCTTGGCTGGATGCCAGGTGCCCACCAAGCTGCTCCATCACTGCCCTGCTCAGCAGAGTGGGGCAGGGGAAAATAAAATGGAAAAAAAAAACCCTTCCAGGTCAAGAAGGCAGCAGTTTAGTGAAGTAACAGCAAAGGTGGTGCGTGCAGAAACAAAGGGCGACAGAAGATGTTATTCCGTACTTCCCATGGGCAGGCGATGCACGGCCGCTTCCCAGGAAGTGGGGCTTCAGCGCGTGTAGCGGATGCTCCGGAAGGAAATGTCATAAATGATGAATGCCCCCCCTTCCTCCTCCTCTCTCTCAGCTTTTATATCTGAGCAGGTGCCATGTGGCGTGGGACATCCCTTCCTGGGCCAGCTGTCCCGGCTGTGCCCCCTCCCAAGGCCTTGCCCACCCCAGCCCGGTGGTGACGGGGATGCTGGAGGGACAGCCCTGATGCTGGGAGCGCTGCTGGGGTACCAGCACCTTCCCACCTGCCCACACAAGCACGGCACTAAGCTCTATATGCTCAGACAGACAAGACTAACGGAACTAGCCATTTTTTTTACTGTGCCTTAAACAAGCAGTAGGTAGCAACTGAAAGGCTGGGCCAGGCCCCGATTCCCATGTTCCCGCTGTGCGTGCATCAAACCAGGCACATTAGCAGAATTTTAGTAATATATTACCTATGGGAGTGGCAACGTTGTTTGATAACATTACACAGAACAGACAAAAAATGGCATTTACCAGGTATGAATGATCTGGTATTTGGGAAGTTTCATGTTCCAAAATTCCAAGATATTTTTCACTAACAGCTTGATTCAATAACACAAAAGCTAAAGCAAACCATTTAGATAAGGTCCTTCAGGGAACACCTATTTTCACCACGTCAGTTACTCTGGGTGCAAATACGATGCACTGCCCACCCTGTGCAGCACACGATGCAAACAGAATGGCGGGAGGAGCGCATCCCAGCAGCTTCCCTTGGCCTGATCCCAGGAACATTTTGTGGAGGAAAGCAAACCAAAGTTGATCCCCACACCACAGTGCAAAGCTCAGTCTTTTACCAGACTGCTTCAAGCCCCATCAAGTTTCTGCAGAATTAATTTTAAGCCTACCAAAAACCACATGGTCATATTACACACTGCACAGGCAAGCGAGACAATTGCTGTAAAATGATGTTTTTTTCAAGTTAGGAACAGAAATAAATATAGGGATGTATTACAAAGCAACACACATTTTTAAGTTAATACCTGGAAAGCAACTTGCCTGATTTTTCACTTTTAAGAGAAGTTTTCAGCAACAGAGGACACTGTAGAAGCCTAGGGTGAGAAAAAGTCTACTTGAAATTGATTTCTCAAATGATTCTTACTATGAACCAAGTTGCTTCAAATTTTTTGCATTGCATGTACAAGACAGCTTGAATAATGTTTGCTGAGATACCTTCAACTACACAGTTTAGGCATCCCTTTTTTAGATAAGCTGGGTGTAAAGTTTCAAAGGGTGCCAAAAATTATCCCTACATGTTTAAAGCAACTGTCCTATTTTTTTACTCTTTTTTCCAAAACTATTATTTTTACTGTAACTATAATGAAGTAATTCTGCCCACTGCATTTTAATTTAACTTTTTTAAAATCTAGTACATGTAGGGCCTACATACAGATACAGCTTATGATTCTACTAGGAAGTACAAAAATTAGGCTTAGAATAAAGTAATTCCATAATGATATTTTTTGTTTGTTCAAAGTTCATGGCTTGCTTAGAGCTCCACGTTAATATTCTGAAGTTATCCATCCACAAAGTTTCTTTCGATGGCTGATACTCTTGCATATTACTGCCATCCCAGTCAAGGTAAAAGTGTCTGCAGAAATTAGATACTGATGTGATTTCCAGAGGAAGGAAACAGCTTTCTGGGATGCACGCTGTGCGTGATCTTCTTTGAAGGATCTGGGGACCCCCTAAAAAGCATTTATATTTGGGTGTCTTACGCTATCGTTTCCCCAAAATAATTCACAGCGAGCTGGGGCTTCAGAGTGAGGCAGATACGGGACATGACCACTGCCAACAGGCCAGGCCCAGCTAGGAAGCAGCCATTTAAAACAATCTCATTAAAGAACCATTAAGTGTCAATGGTCTGATCAAACCACACAGTGTGGAAACTGGGTGATGACAGTTTAGCCGGCAGGAAGGATTATAGCCAGTGCCAGCTACCTCAGGATGACATGTCACCTTACTGCAGACAATGGCTTGGCTAGCATGGTTAACCGCCAGTAACGGCGTGATGCGAGAAAGGGCAAAAGCATGTCACCTGCCTGGTGGCTTCCATTTGCTGCTGGTGGCTAGGCAAGGTTTGTTCACAGACCCAAAGAATAGTCTGAGTTGGAAGGGACCTTAAAGATCATCTAATCCCAACCCCTGCCATGGGGACACCACCAGACCAGGTTGCTCCCAACCCCATTCCACCTGGCCTTGAGCCCTGCCAGGCATGGGGCATCCACAGCTGCTCCGGGCAGCCGGTGCTGGTGCCCCACCACCCTCACGGTTGAAGGGTTTCTTCTCAATATCTAACTGTTGAAGTGTACACAGCTTCTTGCTTAACCGCACCCAATGACACAACTCAGGTTGTCACCTACAGCTCAAGATGACGACTAACACAAGAACATCTTGCAAGAAGCACAGACCATTCTGAGATCAGTTAATAGCAGTAAGTGGAAACAACTAAGGAAGAAATGGTTACTATATTGTACAGCTGACTCTTGTACACTGTTTCCAAGATGTGTGAATAATTTCTAGGTGATTCTTGCCTTCCTTCCCCACATGCCCAGAACAACCACCACCTGCAGCAAAGCTTCACTTCTGCGGGAAGCTGGGGCCACACGTCTGACTGGTCAAACACAGACTCCCCAACGTCAAACCATTTTGGATTTATTTTCCACCGTAAGCAACTACAATACAAACATTTACTTCCTTGAAATCAAATGTGCAGGTTTAACCATAAATTTATACTATCTCCACAGATGACAATTTATTTGTCAAGTCTACTCAATAACTGATTTTTTTTTTTAAAAAAAAACAAATAATATAAAAGTTACAGTATAACAATTCCCTGCTCTACCAGGCCTATTTCTTCCTAGCAAGGAGGGAAAACTTCAGATACGGATTTGAGTTTTAAAAAAAAAAAAAAGATAACGTACAACTTTTTTTCCTCTTCTTTTCCAAAGGAGAGTGTAAAGAAACCTTTGCATTGTAATTTACTCCAGATTTCACCAGCCTCCGAACACCAAAGCTCAGAACACTGAAATTTCCAAGCTCACAACACTGAAAGTATAACCAGCAAACAGAACTCCAAGAGGCAGCACTCTGCACAGAGCTGCATTTGCCAAGTGCAGTCAGTGATGCTTCCAAAATAAAAGAGAAATAAAAAAATAATAGCTAAGTTTGGCACAGTTGTAACTATCTGAAAAGCACTATTTTGTTTTAAAAATCCGAAGCAAGATAGAAAATTGACTGGTTTAGTCAACTGCATGCATCTGTCTCAAATGTGACGATTTTTTTCTTCTTTTAAATGACAAAACAAGATAGAGCAATGACTAAATGAGAAAAACCTACAGGAGAGGCATTATTACAAATACTAAATTCAACTGTAGACTACAGAACAATTGTTGCTGTCTGTTCTTGCACCAGCACTCCCACCTTGGAGCCTGATTTAGCATCTGTCTGCGATGACCAACCTTCGCTTCCACCCCTTGTTCCCAATCCTCTAAATTCAAACCTAGCTATTTTTCCTCCTCCGGTCACGCGTGAGGCCAGTAGCCAGAACAGTATGAACCCAGGAAAAAAAATAAATCTCTCCCTTTTGCTAATTTCAGTATAGCAGGAAGTCTGTAATTCTGAAAGAATAACTGCAGGAGTCCTGCTAAAATCTGGCAGATTATCTAACCCTTTTTCTATTGACATGGGATATAAACAGTCCTCTTACGATGCCTTTAATAAAACACCTAAAGGATTTAGCATCAAAACACTAGAAATTCTGCGGTTAAATTTCCACAAGCTTGAAACTTGAGCATGTGTCCAGAGCAAGTCTCCTAATCCCAAAGTAACTCTCCTGCAAAACATCGAGCCTCCCCAGTACGAGGGGCGCAGCTGAGACCTTTATACAACTCTACACAGTTTTGTACATATGGGTCTGTTTTGAATCCACACATATATGCACACACATACACATGTCCTTTTTCACGATTTTAATAGATACCCATGATATGACATATTCACTTCAAAAAACCACACATTCAGGCAACCCTTAGCCCTCCTGTGCAGGAACTTGCATGCTGCACCCCGTCAGCCCTGCAAGCATCCTGACACCAGGCAGCACCTCACGCCCAGGAGCCGGCTGCTGCTGCCCGAGCCTGCCAACAAAGCCAGGGCTCTCGAGGCAAGAACGACTTGTGCTTGCAGTGTAACACCTGGCTGAAAACACAACTGTGATAACGCTTCTGCAGAGGCGGGATGTCAGTGGGGACCACAATGAGAACTGCTAAGTCGAAAAAGAAAAATCCAATTCTATCTGTTTCTTTTCAACGTGAAAACAAGAATATTTGCATAACCAACTTCTCATTCAGCATTCAGTGGAATATCCACCTCCTATTTATTGCAAAACCTAAGATTGTGGTAACAGGTATTTTTCAGTACTTACAACAATTGTAACAATCCTTTAGATGAGATATATATGCACATACATGGAAGATCTCTTAAAAGTAGATAAAATGCTTACCCCCAAAGCTGGCAATCTCTGTGTGCAGCTGACAGCAACCTTCAGTTTCCAGTCTGTTTCTCCATCCAGCTGGTCAGTTCGAATGAAACACGAACCTTGAAATTATAAAAAGACAGCAAACTATTTTTTTTTGATCTCAAAAATTCAGTTTGGGTTAAAAAAAATAGAAAGAGTGAAAATAAAGCAATTTACAACTTTTTTAAAAATAAATATGCTACTTATAAAAGGATTCATATTTTGGAATGTCTGTGTGCTTTCTTCCAGGAATGCTCCAGATATCACACAATAGCACAATTTTTACCTGATACAATTAACAATATGCCTGTTTATGAACAGGGGAGGGAATCCTATTTCACATGTTTCTTAATAGTTTGTAAACAGGTTTCCAAATGTTACCAGCAAGAGATACAACTTCACTGGCTGAAGATGAAACAGGTTTCATTATTCCATTTTAAAACTGTGTCACTTGTACAACTCCCAACACAAAAGAGTAAGGAACCGATGCCTGCACATGTTGGTATGACACCATAAACTTCCACTGCTTATAGTTTCCTGGCTTCTCTGAAAAAAGTTTTTTTAAAAATAAATCCTTAACATGGATATTATTCAAAACAATATGGGTCACAATGTATATACTTAGAATAAATAACTTTGAATCATCTGTAAGTGTCAAGGACTCAAGGCTAAAGAAAGCTGTAAAACATGCATGGTACTTAATATAGGAGGGAGCTCAAGACGCAGGCTGGTGCACACCACGGAGCCGCAGCATGCTTCACGGGCAGGCGGCCAGCGTTCAAGGAACAGAAAATTGAGACCAGTGCAGAACCTCCCCCCACCCCAGTAACTGGTTTGATGGCCATCATCAAGTCTGGAGTATTACATAGCTTACTCATAGTAAGATTCAAAAAAGACTGCAGACGAACATTGCAAATCTATTAAAAACATACACAATTATCTACAATTTCCATCTAGTTTTAAGTCTTTAAAAAGTGGTAAAATTTTAGCAATACTCCTCAATTGCTACACTAAAAAAAACCCTTAAATATTTCTGAATAATGACAACTTTCATTAAGCTACAGCCTAACAACTGTATACGCTATTGTTACAGTGTACCATGGGTGTGAAAGAAAAATATTTTTGTAGTTATTTGCAAATTTTAAACAATGTGTATAGACATACATGCATATATACCCATAATTCCTTCTATATTTCAACCAATACATTAAGACCTAACAAACCAGTTTCATCACTAGAAGTGATGGGGTAGCAATTAAACTGATGGAAAGCCTGGCCAAGGAGGTTACCCAGGCTGGGGTCTTCTCACACGGACCAGGGGGCGATGGGCTAGAAGCTTTGAGTCCCACAGGCAGTACATCCAGAAAGGGTACCTACCAGCGAGCACAGAATTAAGAGAGATATTCTTTTATAGGACACGTGGACCCTGATGTAAGTAAAATCTAACAGAACCCAATGTTTTATTCATCAAGGCCTGTAAATTAAGCAGCTCAATGAGCTAACGGTCTGAAAGGACATGCCTGAGAGAGAAGCCACCTGAAATTATATCTGACTAGAAGGTAGCATTTTTGCACAAGAGCCTTGAAAGGAGCTTAACAATCCTTCATGTAACAGCTGTATTTATATTAAATGCATAGTAAGTAAACAAATCTTTACATGTTAAGGTAACTCTCAGAACACATTATCACAACTGAATTTCACCCAAAGCTCAGAGCTGCAAGCTGCAACACTGGAGCTAAAGTTCTTGAAGCTGATTTTAAATTCTGGACAGGATTTTTAAGATTTTTTTCTAAAAATAAAATACTATAAAGCAATTTTTGAAGAGTCCAGTAACATAAGCTGCATTGTAATTATGGGTGAGGCACCCAGGAACACCAAAAAACACCATGGTTTCACTGCACTTTCTATCCAGGGCACTGATGAGCCCACTTCCCATCATACTTCTCCTGTACAAGACATTTCATGGTTCTCTTTACCCTTCCTGTCAATGGCTGCTCTCTTCCATCAATTTCATTTAGAATTATACCAGAGATCAATGCAGTTCAAGACCAGTGTGGCTCCTGTGAATGGTTGACTGCACATATATTCATTTAATAGAGCTCACACTATGACATGTATTGGCCAGCTGCATTTCCTCTCCACTTCAGCAGTTAATTTCATCAATAACTTATCTCATAGCCTGTTTCCCTTTTATCAAGAAAAAGGAGCTGCTTTCTGCCAAGTCAGCTTTCAATAGTGATCACAACAGCAAAACTGAAACAATACAGTCTTCGTCTCTACCTCAAATACTGCAGCAGATTTGACTAAGCAATTATACTATGAGATACTGATTTGAAACCTGGCTTAACGAAGCTATAAACATGGGAAATTAAACACGTAATTAGAAACAATGCATAAAAACAACCTTCACCCCTACCAAGCCCTTGGACATGTAAAAACCTAAACATTCCCCATGCTGCACTGCCTGGAATCACACTTGCTTTACCTTTGGAAGGTATTTGAGTCATCAGTCCATAAAACTTCCAAAAATCAAAGTCTTCTCAGAAAATAGCTATTGTAACTGCTCCATTTTGAATGGCTTGGAAGCATTCTCCCCCCTCATCGATAAGATAAAAAAAAAACCCAGCAAATGTAGTAAAAAATTGGGTTACGTACTTTTAACAAACAGAATTCTTTCAGTCATTGATAAAAATCTCTTACATTTCTAACTTGAATATGACTTGCTAGGAAAATAACCCCTGTACAAACGTCAGGAATCGCTATTGCTTCTGAATTCAGTGATAAGTCTTGAATCTGACTATTATTTACAGCACACAAATAATCAACATTCTTTAATGTTCTGTGCTGCTTTAAAGGAAAAGTCATGAAGTATTTTAAATATTTAACAATCAAAGCACAGCTCTCAAAAAAAAATTCGACACAATGTAGGAAATTTTCATAAGGCTACATATAAAAGACAGTGAATAAAATTAAACTTTTTACTTTATACAGTGAGGGCACTCAGATGCTCATTTCCCACAGCAATTCAGTCAATCAAGATCAGCGGAGAGAGCTCAACACTATGAACACACCTGACAATTCTGTCTTTATAGTGAGAATTTTTGAGCGGTCTCAATTAGAATTTAAGGGTTGATTTAAGGAAGTTACGCTGGGTTTAAAGAGTTTAATCATTTATCAGAAATGGTGCAAACTTCATGTGTGCACATGAAAACTAATTTACGAGTGCATCCCATTTAGCCTCATCAGCCAAAGACAGCAGAAATCAATTTAGAGCTTGTCCATGCAAGGTGCTGCCCAAGTACAACTGAAGTGACTTTTTAAACCATTTCAGTGGAAATCTGTGAAACTTGTACGCTTAGGGAAGCCCTAGGACTACATTTTCTGTGTTTTAGCAAAAGCTCAAATATTTAAGGCCTGTCCAGAAATCTCACCTAAGATTGCTTTTCTGTGCAAAAGCACCACCTGCCATAGGAAGGATGAAAACCATTTTAAGAACCTGAAGTAACTATGTAACTTTAAAATATAAGGATACACTAATTATTAACAGACTTCTTGTTTATGGTTATTTGGGATACTGTGGATAAAAATCCATATTTTTTATTCTGTGTGTTAACAGAATATTGAACAAAAATAATGTGTATTTCAGTAAATTTTATGGTGTTTTGAAATAGAGATATAAAAGCTCACCTGCGAAGATGCTAACACTAGTGCCTGCCCTGCCCCGCCAAGGCACCGTGCTCAGGACAGGGCAGTGGGCAGAATCCCACCCGCTCCGTTGCACTGGACCTGGGGCTGTCTGGACCTGCGACTGGCTTACACCTGCGTGTGCAGCAGTGGCCTCTCCTGTCGGCCTGCCTACCCCCAGCCATCCTGCGGAAAGGCCCTGCGCAGAATTTTTCAAACTCAACACAGGTTGTGCTTGGACAATGCTGGTCATATTTCAACTAAAACTTAAAAGTGAGAGAGGAAGGAAAAAAAACCCCAACAACCCCCAAAAAGAAAAAATCCGCCCCAAGCCAGAAAGGGAAGCTTCTTAATGAAGTAAAAACCAATTATATCATAAGCTTTCTTTTAATACTATGCCTCATCACGAGATAGCCAAATCTTGTATTTTTTATACTACCAAACCTGCTATTCATATTTTATCCATTGGTTTTTTATATGAGATATCTTTAATTTCCTGATATTAATGTTCTTAAACTTGTGCTACCACCAAGCACTTACATTTTATTTTTACATACATACTTCTGAGTATTAATTACAGTATTTAATACAGGCTTCTGAAAATATTATTTGGGGATGTTACGTATTTTTTTAAATGTATTCTAGCTACCGGACTTTTAAAATAAGTCATGTGGAAGATAAAAATTGTTGCGTATTAATTAAATTATTTACTCCTATCTAATTTGCAAGTGTTGTTTCTGATACACAGAAAGATGGATAACTTTTCCTTAAAACAATCAGCTTATTATTCAGCCTATTTACCAAGTAGTTTCTAAAGAAAGTGTAGTGAACAGAAGAAAGCCTAAACAGTATCCACAGATTAAGAGCAATCTACTTTGCTAAAGGAAAATAATCTAAATTATTCTATATAAAATTGCACCACCAGATTTTCATGGAAGGATGTAATGAAGAAACAAACATGCAAAAAACCCCCTACATTCAAGCAATCTGAATTACATTGAGATTTAGTATTTGCATTAACCGTGGAAAGAAAATCTGAACGACCCCAGAGACGCTGGTTTACTTTGCTGCAGAAACAAAACTGCATGTCATCTGTAGCATCCCCTACATATTACATACACTGTTCTTCCAAAGACGTTTTAGGCAAAGCTCTTTAGCAGGAAACTGCAACAGAACTTTTCTTAGTAGCCTAACTGGGTCCTAAAATAATCGGACAGCAACAGAACATTGCACCAGTTACACAAATATGGCCTCATGTTCTCTTGAATAATCCCAGACTGGCTAACTGAACCAACACACCTCAACATGCATGCATCAACTCACGGAAATTCCCTGCAAAATCAGATTCTGAAAACGGCAAGGAAAAGTTTAGGCAGAGTGGCCTCTTGAAGAGCCAGAGCTTCCTCCCCACCTTGATCGTGAAGCCTACTGACTTTGTTTGTACAATGAGAAGGTGGGAAAGTATGTTAATACTGAAAGTACTTGCTTTCTAGGACTGGCCAGGTTTCTTGACTAACGGCAACATGAGAAATTAAGGTGGGTTTCTTGCCATTAAGAAACAAAACTATCCCACTTGTCCTATATCAGAACTTAATTTTCATTTCCCCACTTCCAGTTCCTGGCCTGGAAGAGGGATCCGAGAAAGCGGCTCTAAGTCACGAGATGGGACAGAAGAGAGGGTATTCTGAATTCAGGGGGGAAAAAGCCTGTGGAATAACTTATTCTGACTAACATTAAAAAATGACAAAGTAAATGAAACATCACTATAAAAATACTTCCACTCTCACTTTCTTCTGCTCTTTGAGCAATCGCTTACAGCAGACCTTGTCTTCAGCGACACCTTATGTAATCAGCATTTTACAAGCAAAATTATTTAAAAAAATATTTCCGTTTTTAGATTTCACAAGTACATTCAAATCCCTTCCACAGAGCCTTAACAGTCAATGCCACACGTGGTATGTGTTACAAACGTCAGTATACACAGTAAAGAACAGTATGTAAGAAGCCAATTAACAACACTGTCTGTGAAACCTGAAAACAGTCTTTACCTTTCTCTCGAAGAACACTGAAGTTAAGAGATTTCCACCTGCAAATTTTTTGACAAATACCAGCAAACTTGCCAGTAAGCACTAAAGAGCACTTACAAGGTATAATTCAAATATGCCATAGCACATATTTTAACATTATGCTGTGCTACAGATGCAGAGGGAAGCAACCATAGCTGTATATAGCAGATATGCAGGAATATGCACATTCTACCAGCATATTAAAGACCAAGCACCCAGTCTTGAAAAAGTGTTGTTCTGTCTGCATAAATGCAGGGTTGAATTCCACGCTCCATTGCAGAGACATAATCTAAAAACAACCAGAGAGTGTGTGCACTTAAATTAGTCAAAAAAACCCAAACGTAAAATTAAATTACATTTACCTTCTGTAACATGTAACTGATAACAATTCATGTCAGTTATTCTTAAACAGAGACAATGCTAAACCACCACTACAAGTCTGGGTTCTTCTCTGTCAAATCTAAATAAATAAAATTACGTCTGCCTTCTCTCTCCAGAGCTGTATCAAATGAATTTTTTACAAATGAGAACAACAGCTACAAACTAATGCCTTTCAAGCCTCAGCAAAACTGAATTATTAAATCTGTCTGCCTATATCCTATTACAGCCTACTTATGAATACTTGATTTTATTTTGTATAATTGACAGCAGTTGTCAGGAAAGGAAGGTTTTAACGGCAATCAAATTAAGATCAACTGGTATAAGTGTCACAGTAAAGAGCCTGCATCAAGTGTTGATGAATTAATTGATGGGTCACCGGGAAACAGGGCACGTGGAGCTGTGGTGTCATAAACAGCTATATATTGTCTGGTAATATTACCAGCCTCCCTGCTTTAAGTCAAAAGCACTGAAAGAGATGGGTTACTACAATATATCCAACAAAAGAAAAATGGACTTTGACTTCGCACACCTAATACCAGATCATTTACGAACAATTTAATTTTTAAATCATTTATATTACTTAAGTGACTATGTGCATGAAAATTTTAAGCTGATGACAAGATGAATAGCAGCACTAAGATGACATATTGGAATACAGAGTTTCATTTACCACTATAACAAGAAGCTTTCAATTATGCTAGTATCTAAGGAGGAAAGAAGCCAAGACACCTGAAACATCCCGAACATTTAAGCAACAATGCTTTCACATAGGATGCAATCGAAAAGTGTAGTGGCATTCATACAGGACTGATTAAATTAGTTTTAAAGCATTACTTTCTCTTAAGACCATGAAAGAACTGTGTGTACTTGAGATATTTGATCTGAATTAAGAAACCGATGAAGCAATTGATTAATTGGAATTTAAGCCATGAGTCACTGGATCCATCAACAGATTCATTTACATTCTAAACAATCAGCTGATGGTCTTATAGGATACCATGTATTAATACACAGTCAATATGATACCCCCAAACTCATCACAGTTCCTTATTGACAAGCACACAGATGCTTTTAATCCAAGCTTGATCACACTGCATCTTCTTTGAATTGCTATATTGATTCAGCATGCTTTAAGAATTTTTATATCTCTTTATTAAAAACATTATGGAATTCTCATATATAGTAAACAATGTTCCAAGTTTTTTAAAAAAAGCATCTACATTCATATTCACATTCTCAAATTTTAACTTACTGATTTATATTATTTTGAGATATACAGAAGGATATTCAAAAGCATTAATTTATCTTTTCTATTTGATTCATCGCTCTGCTTCATTATTCTTCTGATGTATACTAGTAATCTTTTTGGAGAAATGCAGCGATACAGGATAAAAGGTAACGTGAATTATTCACATCTTCAGTTTAATGACAAAATAAAAGCTCAGAATGCTTAGAACACTCAAAAAGTTCTCACTTTTCAGATCAAAACAGGTAAAGGAGGCCCCAGTACCACTATATAATGGGATGGAAATCAGTACTGTACTTGGCAGATGTCAGTTCTACCATCACGTTTTATACAAACATCAGAATATTTTTCACTGGCACTACTCCCTGTTTGTGCATCTGCTAATCTGCTATTCTGCTTGTTTTTTAACATTTAGAACTGCAGTAACCTATGGTGATCTGTCCCATGAATGATCCAAACATATCGCCTGATTAATATCCAAGAATCTGAGGGTATTTTACGCCTTGCTTATTCATTTCTAAACCAATTTTGCGCACATCTTTGATTTATTAGTCATATTTACTATGTGTGTTAGTATTAGAAGCATGCTTCTCAACAAGCAGTAGATGGCACATCTTCCTTCAAATGAATCAAGGATGAAAATATTTTCCAGGAGGAGTAATTGCAATACAGCAGGAGAAAATTCCTACCTAGCATAACCTACTACATCAACCTAATTTCACTGAGATTACAGACCACTCTGATACAAATTATGCTGCATGTCCAGATAGGTGAGAGGGATGAAACTGAACCTTTTGCAGCCAGAGAGGTTACAGCCTTCACACAAAATTGGCTCCACTGCAAACCATTTTAAGGTCAAACTAAAACAGGAAAATTGTCTAAAATGGATGCTATTCCATGAACATCATTTTTTTTGCCATCATTATTTGAATCATTATTCTGGTCTGAGTCCCGAGTTGAGCTGGCATTTTCCATTTCTCTGTCCTTAACATATAGTGCTCATTTGGCCCTCACAGGGAAACATTCTGGTTTACAAATGGAAAGTTGGTTCTTATTTAAAAGGGATTATGAGAACTATTCTAAGTGCAAGTACTGCATGTGTGCTTAAAGATTCAGTAGGATCCTTCTTACAATGTACAGTCAGATATGCAATAGTTGTATTATACAGGAAAATCATTAAATTGCTGCTTATTGTAACAGAAATGGCATCGGGAATTGGGATTTTTTAACTAGCTTTTTTATTTTTCAGCCTTAAATTTCAGTAGGAAAAAATCGTAATCAGTTCAATCAATTTTCTGATCCTAATGCAAAGCACACACTAACACTGATGCCCCAAGCAGGGGTGCAAAACTGTCAAAATATTTTAAGAATATTGACTAAACAGGGTGCCTGACTTGAGAGCTCTGACAGCAGAGCAGAACTCGCTCTCCCCATCAGCCTCCCTAGTGCAGTTACATATTTCTGAGGACAAACTACACAGAAAAATACATATGCACATACACCTCAAAGTGTGCTTCTAGCTGACTTAAGGAGCATGTTGCCTCGATGAAAGCAGAGCTTACAAGCAAAGGGAGGTGGCTGTGAGAAGGGTATGGCCCAATATACCAGCACCCACTGAAAGCACCTTTAGTCTCAAAGGTGTCAGCAGCAGCCACAGGCATCAACTTGAAGAACATACCATTAACTAAATTAGGGGGACAAGAATCTTGGTATCTCATAAAGCTTAAACACAGAAAAGTACAAGTCAAAGGAGTTGACAAAGCCTTCAGATTACAACAGGCACATGAAAAACAAGAGGATAAATCTTTGGTTAAAAGTTTAGCAGGAAAAAGCACATTCCCCTTCACCAAGCAGGAGCCTAGGAAGAAGCAACAGACCCAGCTACCAAGATTTATCACTGGACTTCATGCCAGCAAAAAGCAGAGGATTTCTATTTTTTCCAGTTTCTTTTGACCTGACAGACAGAGGAAGGCTGTGCAAAGCTACACGGACACCTCCGATCAGAACTGTAACTGACAAAGTGAAATATTTTGGGTAAATCTCATACCCTTCATGCGCACCAAGAGCAACGACAGCGTGGCAAGACGGGCCGTAGCCCTTGCATGGAGAACCCAGCACCACCCTCAGCTGTGGACTCCTGACAAGGCAGGAGCAGAAGTAACACCTTACTCCACGTGAGGTTTTCTACCACTGGAACGCGAGCTGCCAGAGTACGGCACTACAGGTCTGCCCAGCTCCACTCCACGGCCAGCCAAGCACACGCCTCGCGCCCCATGTGGGAGCCAGAATCAGATTAACTTGTGCCAGCCACTCTTTCCTTATGGATCCATTCAGATTGATTTGAAGATAATATCTAAAATTTTACTGAGTTAACTTTAAAACAACTGCAAGATCACTCCTAATTAGGATTGATAATCAGAACTTGATAGGTTATGCAGAAATTCCTTTTTCACAATAAAAATGAGGAACAGCAAGAGACATTTTCTGGTTAGAATCATCAAGTTAACGATAACAGCTCGCCTAGGAAAGCCTTCAAGTAAGAAAAGAAAAAGCCCCACCAAAATTAAACAATCCAACAGAAGAAAAAGGTGACGGTATCTTTAGAAAAAAAAATGTAATGCATGGCATCAATCTTACGAATAGATACTTCAAAGGTAACAGACTGCTGCTACGCAGGAATTCTTGAACCTAACTTCTGCAAGAGTAATTTGTCTTTTATTTCCAAAGCCTTTGACAACATGCCCGGAGTCTCTTAGTTTGTTTGCCTGACTTGTCCTACCTCTGAAATCCGCTTTGCTGATTCTCACCTCCAGCTTTTCTAAGCTGTTTCTCCCAAAACTGGGGAAATTCTTTGGGATTTCAAGATAGTCAGACTGCTGCTCCAGGCAAGACACCAAAAGCCCTGAAATTCTAGGGAAATGCATTATCACTAGATAGTGGGAACAGCCAAATTTATGCCTAACACAATACACAGCCTCCTTACAGAGCAACTTTTTCAACTCCTACTAGTCTTTTTTCTTTCTTCTAAATGAAAATAAATAGTAAAATACTACTTTGTTACTGCTTATTTTGCTGCCAATATACTCAAACACATGCATTGTGCTCATCATCCAAGTATGCACAGAAAATAAAACAAAATGATTAGGGAATGAAATATATGATCAAGTCTTCTAATAACATTTTACTGTGTAATTTTACATCAGTAATAGAGAGACAGTAATACTATTAGGAGCTTAAAGCCTGCTGAGACCTCCTCTTTCCACCACATAACCACCACACTATCTGACTAGATCTTAAAGAAGTAGCTGATCACATAGAATAAGTATTGCTCAGTGGCTTAAAGTGGATACCAAAACATTTCAATCCCGAGTTAAATCAAATGTTAAAAACTGAATAGGAACTCATAGTACAGAAACAGATTAAAGTAGTTTGGACAGATTGTTGACAGCTACTTATGCCCTGAAGATAAACTTTTATCTGGCCATATGTGCAAAACCTAACTCTAGTAATTTATCATTCTCTATAGCAATAGATTTGCAAAGCATTTGAGTTCCCAGACAGGTAGGTTTTATAATGCTTGTTTTCTAAACATAATAGAAAATTCTAGAACATGTGTCAAATGCAACTCCTTCAGACTTATTATTCTGTGGTAGTTGGTTTAATAAAGCGATAAAAAAGCAACATCGTTTGTGCAACTGAATGCCAACTTGACATTTTTATCTCTGGTTTGATTTTCAAATATCTGAAGTTCCAGCGCAGGCTGGGGCCCAAACAATTAAGTTGCTTATAGAACACTTATCCTTAAGTGTCCAGAATAAACAGATACAACTTGCATCAACTCTTCTATATTTTCATCCGCAGTGAGTTTGGGGTTTGTATTAAGGCACAAATGTTCTGCTAAAACTTGCCTTTTCAGAGCAACAAAACCAGACCCTTCAAAGCAGGAAAACACGCTTGTCAGCACAACACTCTCCTCCTGTAGAGAACTGCTTAAGAATTCATAATTTTCAAATTCACTCCTTTCTTTAATTAGCAGACTTTGCTTGAGAAGGTACACTCTGGAGTAAGTCTTTACTAGTTTACTCAGAGTTTACTAGTTTACTCCTTCCAACAGCAAATCAAGCTGTATGAATGATGACTTAACCTGTACTCGCACTGCATAGTTTATGCCAGTAAAACCGTTAAAATTTTTTAAAAAAACATCACATCTAAGGCAGTTATATTGCTACAGAAACGAACTGCTACAAAGCCTCAAAAGAAAAAGTGTTTTCCTGGTTTATTCTCACATTTTACTCATACCATTGTTGTTAAAAGTAATTACAAGTAAAGGATCCTGAAAACTCCCAACTAGAAATTTTAATACAAGTGAGATTGCTCTTCTTATTATAATTCTGAAAAACATAAACATGTTTACAGCTAGTAATTTATGCCTAAGTAAATACACCGTTTTTAAGGAGTTTTGTACGTGAAATTCAAGAAACTGATCTATGCAATGGGGAATGGCCAGAAGGACCTCAACAGACCAGAGACACAGGCTGACAAGAGCCAGGGGGTGCAAAATCCTGCATCTGGCAAGGAACCTGGGTCCAACCTCAACCATTCTGCGATTCTGAGATACCACCTACAGTACTCACATAGAAGACCAAAACAATGTAACGTGGGCCTGAAAAATACCAGCTTGCAAGGAATTACAGGTTCTTCACAACCAAAGGACTGTGAGAATTTGTAAATGATTTCCCATTTCCCCACTGCTTCCATTGCACAGCTGTAGTAATAGACATCCAGTACTTTGGAATGTCCACACCAGTAATTTACTATATACTGGATTTAAAGACCTACAGCAACAAAACTGTTTGATGATGATGATTTGTGCATTACAGCAAGCTTGACAGCAGTGGAACCAATCGGCTCTCTCTAAAGTATCACCTCTAAGAATAAAAAAAAAAAAAAAAATTAAATCTTCTGCCAATTTGGTAGCTGCTGAGGTGTCTACAGCAGCTGATGTACTAAATTTTGTCCCATGAATAGTAAGAATCTGAGGTTTATGGAAGTGGGTAAATGAAAAGTTTGAAGGAAAAAACCTAATTAAGCTTTATTAATTCTTTCCTGACACCGCAGCCATCCTATTAAATTTGTATTCCTCTCATTTTCACATTTGGAAGTTAGCAGAACGCAAATATTCCAGAGATGTCAAGTCTTAGGAAGACATGCACCAGATTGTCACAAGGTACCAGTTCCAGTTCACGTCAGAACATCTGACCTGGACCAGAAGCCGATCACTGAACCAAGGCACAGCCAGGGCACCAACACAAGGATTTTAGCCTAGAGAAGGCGGGTTCATCTTTGAATGTTTTCTTCTGTCTTTTACAAACATAGTACTTTGACAACACTCCCGTACCACTGAAGTCATTAACACCCCTGCTTCAGTTGGCAGTTCCTGTGGACAATTATAATGTGATACAACAATATCTGCAATGCCCTGTCTGGCTTTTCACCTGCAATTGAGATGGCACATAGACAAATAAAACGTAAAGAGCATGCCAAGCAATTTTTCAAAGAACCTCAAAACTATGCTAGAGGCCACTTAGCATCTAGCTTAATTTCAGTAAGGGAGTTTCCATTTTTTTGTGCATTTCTGTATTTGCGTAACAGCTTTCCACTAAGGTAGTCAGCTGGTTTCGGCATGATGCCTGCTTGCACACCAAATTATAATCTGTAACACATCTTTGTTTGGACCTGGCTTAGCATGAACACTTCCTTTAATCTGGTTAAAGGGTGAAAATGGGACAAATCTTTCAAATTGCTTGTCATGCCTACCATATGTAATGAGCAAACCCAAGATTCCACCTTAACCTTTCCCCTCCTGCCCCTTTTTCAATATATATAAAACCAAGACATTATTCCAGAGGAGTTTTGCTCTTAATTTTTTCTTTTATCTTTTTTACATTTTTATTTATTTTGGAAGCCAGTGGATATTTTGTGGAAACCTCTGTCACACAGGGAGACTGACAGCAGCAAAGAATTCACATCCGACAAGTGATTTCCACCAGCTCCGTCCCCCTGGGAAGTAATCATAACTCTAAACTCAAACCAGTCATTTAGCCATTTCCATCCATGCACAAAAGGAATACCAATGTTACGGACTGTCAAACATGAATACAAAACAAAGACCCACCTCCACTGGTCTTTAGGCTAACTTTTCTAGAAGTCTGATTAAAAAAAACCATAGGAATCTTAGAAATTAAGATACAAGTACGCAATTAGCATCAACCATTATATCAGATTATTTGAAGATATTCTAGCTAAAAGACAATATATCTGATAAAGCAGGAGTGGGGAAAAAAAAAGTATCTAATAAGAATTAAGTTTTATCAGAATAAGCTTGATCCCCTGAAGTTTACCTTCCGCTATGTAGAGTTAGTAAGTATCCCCAAAGCAACATTCCTAAAAGTGCATTTGGGGTGTGGGTGGGAATAGAAGGGGAGGAAAACAAGCACACACCACTGTCTCACTTTTTCCAGGGTCCCATACTTGTGTGCAAAGAAGCCAGAATAGTTCTAGGCTGAAGTGTGTAAACTACCCATTTGTAACTCAAACTGCTTCTTTTTCGACTGAAGATATAGGACATAGCAGTGCTGCAGACTACGTTAATGTGGAGTATAACTATTGAAGTTGGAAAACAGTACTTTGCCCCAAAAGAAGCTTACAGGGGCGTTGGATTTTAAGATTTGTTCAAACTCTTCAGTTTACTCTTTACAGATTTATAGTAACAAGTTATAGTTAAGCTGTTTTATTGCACAGAAGATAAAATAAAATTACATATAGAACATAAAAGCATGCAAAAACTAATGTGTTTTACAAACCACTTAAAGTGCCAACTATAAATTAAACCATAAATCAGTCAAAACTGCAACATCCAGGAAGAAACAATTACAGATGTAAGTGTTCACTCTTTAGTCAAAAACCAATTACTGCCATATGCTTGAAGTTCAGGCGATTATTTTTTTGTGGGGGTTTTTGTTTTTAAAGAAGTGCAACACCAATATAACTAGTTAACCTGCTGCATGCTTACAGAAAGTGCATTTTCAATGTTAAAAAACACATTCCATGTGTAGCGGAAGCGTAGATAAAATTAGTATCAGAACTCTGGGAAGATTTCACTCAATTTGCTCTTTACTCACATTATAATGAATATTTACACAGTAGGTACACAACTCTTTCAAAGTGCTCACAAGGATTTTTTTAATATCAGTTATGGAAAGTCTATTGTTACAACTATAAACTTTTTTAATAAGTAGCTTTATTTTCTAGATAGCAAATTAATGGAACTTCTTACAGGAGAATTTTAATTATGATGTTCTGAGAAAGCTGACTGCAGTAGACTTAAACAGTGAATGCAGAAAAAGACTTGATGAATTTTATTTTCAAAATGTTTTTCTTCACACATTTGACAGAGATCCATCCTGCTCACCTACCCCAGACTATATCTTGACAAAGAGACAGTTTAACTTATATTAACTGTGGTCCTTCAAGATGCACTAGTCAGGTGTATGGCAGCCAAGACCCAGAGGTATCCCCTGCAGCTCCGTTTCTGGCCTGGCCTGTTCCCTGCCAACCACACGTGTGCCCCGTCCTTCAACCAACAGTCCTACAGGGGAGGGAGACTGCACAGCACCTTACAACCTCACACCCCGAATCCAGGAATTTAAGAATTAACAGGGAGGACAACATGCTAGAGTGCAGATGTGCAAAATACCTAATTGAAGAACTTGTTTTGTTGCAAGCCAGGCAACCATCTCAACTTGTTCGTGGTCATTTATTCCATCAGTGAAAACACACGCGATTTAAACTGCTGCAAGGACACTAATTAAGGACAGCAAGCCAGCTCTCGCAAGACGAACAGCTCTTGATGATCCTACAGCAGCAAACACTGCCCAACATTATATGCCGAGTTCCCTACACATTTCCACTGCGTGCACATCCCTTAAAGAAATTACAACTGATACACACCCCGCTGGAGTGGATGATGATCGCCTCCAGATGCCTAGATACAGAACACCTAATCCCATGTAGCTAGTAAAGGCTATGAAAGTGTTGGATCAACACCCATTGACCTTCTACTGCTTACACATTGCATGCAAGTGGCCTAGTTTAAAGTAATTCTACAGATGCAGAAATCCTCCTGCTTTACTAGGAGGTATGATTTCAGCTGAAGCAGTTTCTGGGTCAGCAGGAAAAGATGACATTGTAAGTAGCCCAAAAAGAAATATTATCAATCCTTGTATGATCATGCTGGATTCAAGAGATTTGAGTTGCCAGAAGCATTAAGCATTTTAATAAAATGCAGTACTGTGGGAGGGAGTAAAAAGAAAAGCTCATGTGCCCTGAACCAGAGGGTGATTAAACAAGATGGAGATTATATATAGACTATTAGGAAACTTTGTCAGTCCAGACCAGTTATAAATGATCTAGTGCATCTAATCAGCATTTGAAAGTCATCAGCAAGACACAGTAACAACAGTGTAATTTCTTCTTCTGTTCGCAAATATATAGCCTACAGAACACCACCAGAGCTATCAGAAGCATTTTTGTCTTCTCTCTCGAAGTGTGTCTACAAATTTAGCCTTTTATCTGAAATATATGATTGAACTCCCGCGCCACAGTGAAGTACCAAGTGCCACGAATACAGTATCATAGCTATTACCTTTGTGAAATTTAGTGCTGTCTGACAAACACCAGACAGAGCTTCAGGATCTGAAGAGAAATGGTAATATAAAGGAGGGAAACTCATTTGAGTTATATGGGGGGCATCCAATAGTAATTTCTAAACTTTAATCAAAACAGCTATAATTTATAAGGTTCCTATAAAGGAAATATTTGTTTCTCAAAGATTAAGAGTACTCCCCTATCACCACGTAAAGAGAAATACAGCTAACAAGGAGAACTTTTCTTTCCCTCAAGAAAATTGTTGTTTAGCATTTTTTTACTGAACAAAGGAATGTAAGTTTTTTCTAAAAAAAAAAAACAACAAAAAAACCCCCCACTTATTTCAGGTGTTTAGATAATTTTAGTAGGTATTTTAAAAAATGATTTTTAGTCATTTTAGTAGGTTCATAGTTCTTTTCAATTTAGTAACTGAAATACAATCAAATGACATTTAAATGCATATTGCAAGATAATAATTAGTCATAAATAAAATACTGTCAAAGTCATATTAAACAAGTACAGTCTTTCAAATATAAAGTATCTCTAGCTTTGCCTAAGCATTTTGTTATAAAAATTCATAAAAATCATCTATTTAGAGGAACATATCTATAAAGGTCTCATTCACACTGAGACTTGTCCTGTTTCACAGCCCAAGCACACCGTACCTCTTACGAATGGACCCTCTCCCATTCACCTGATGAAGGTGGATCTCCTACCAACAATCTCATTGACCACAGTGCACAATCTAGAATTTTACTGCAACCACAAGCTTATCACACTACCAATGTGAATTATCAAAACATACCCGTTTTTTCCGAAGTTCTGAGAAACACCATGTCCGATGGGATTCGTTGGTTCTGAGGAGAGGGGGGAAAAAAAGGGATATTTTTTGTAAGTAGGAAAAAAAAAAGTTAATTCCAATCAAACGTCCAGTAAGATCTATCAACAAAAGGTCACACTTGGATTGAAACTCAATTAAAATAGGATTTCCCACAGTACTTTACATTCAGCATTTGCAATTCAGAAATCAATATTTTCGAAAAATTATACAATAAGCAAACAACAGCTAATCCTTTCAGATGCTCTTTATAAGTGAATCATAAATAACTGAAAAACTACAACAGGTTTACATTTTCTTGACTGAAAACGGTAGTTCAAGCATAGGAATATCTAACTGAAATATTTTTTAAATAATTTCACTGAGCAAGACACTGACACTCAGGTAGCACATATAATAGAAAAAACAGTGAAATTTGAAACATCTGTCTTGGCACTTGAGTTGCAAACGTTATGTACACCAAGTATCCTTCTCTTTCCCAACCCACACAGACACAGAGGAAACAGCAAGTCAGGGAACCGCATTTTCCTACCTCCCATAGCTATAAACCTCTCCTTCACAAAGACAAAAATTAATAGAAATTCTTCCTCAGTATCTGAGGCACAGAGCCGCACGCACAGCTCAATGCACCTACCTGCACACAGTTCTGCCATTTCCCTCTCGAGCACCAAGCTACCTGTATCAAATATGTTTTCAGGTTTTGGTTGACCACAGAAAGGCCAACTGAAGCTTTTGCAGATTAAACAAAACAAACAATACTGTGCCCCCCTCCCCCCAAGACTACCTGCGAGCAGCTACCCGTGTCCTTCACTCGCCCACCAGCTCCAGTTACACATTGCCAACACAGAGCTTAAGAATGGAAAACTGGGCTAAGTGAGAATAACCAACATGTCAAAATCTGAAAGAGACACAGGACTGGAAAGGAAAAAAGTGACAGGCTAATTTGGCAGGGACTAGAGGGAACAGTGGACAGAAGGATGAGAAAGGGTAACACTGAACTGCAGCTTCTGCCATCACAACTGGGGTCCAGCGTGCCACATGCCTTGACACTGAAGCTGAACACAAAGACTCATCTGAATTTCATTTACAGGCTACCTTTAACCAATTAAGAAATCTCAGCGGATTATTAGCAATAGCATTACTAGTTTCATGCCAAGAAATATTTCCTAATGCTCATTTCAGATCCCTTGTTAAGAGGATATAATGCACAAACATTTTTCGCATAGAAAGTACCTCCATTTGAGAATAAATTTCAGGTTTTCCTGTTACACTTTGCTGCCTTGAAAGCCACTGCATACCTAAGGCTCATTTTTTATTTATTTTTTTTTTAAGAGCTCAATTGTCTGAATAGAAAATAAATGTAGCTGACAAGGCCCACCACATGGCATAGACAAACCTCACAGATTTCAAAAACCTGACTAAATTTACGCAACATGAGGTGAAGAAGCAAGTTCAGCATATGAGCATTCCAAAACTGTGCAATTATTCCCTATTTCACACTTCGATTGTAACCAAACTGCAAAATTAATACAGCACTAATAATTCAACTGCGGGTCTATTTTACACAAACTACCAGCTACAGAAAACTGGTTAGTTATTTTACAAAGAAGAAACAGAGGTGAAGATGGGGTCAAGCTAATGTGAAAATTTCAGTTCAAGACATGAAGCAACAGAACATCTCACATACTGAACACAGAATCCCACCTGCAAAATCCCCAATCACAATACTTTGATTCAGCGTATCAAAGTGGAAGATATGAATTCTATAGGTTATTACAAACATGTAACTGTCAAAGAAAAACATAACAGGTTCAAAATTATCTCTACATGAAATTCAAGTGCATTCAGCATGTAGCAGCTTTCAATGTATTTATCCCAACAGGAATCTAGGCAATAGCTCAGACCACAGCATCAGCAAACACACTTAAAAACCTCCTAGAAGAATCAAGGCAAACATAGAGGAGTAGTTTTGTTCATCTGAGTCAAGCCAGTCCTCCATCTCAACATTTAAGGACATAACACTGCTATGAACAGAAAGAAACCCAGCACTTAGATCGGTTTGATTGGAAACCAGACACGTATTTTCTCATTTTTAACCCTTCTCCTTTTACTTTATTGAAGGCAGCATTTCCCCTTCATCACTGCATGTCAAATGAAAAAAAAAAATATCTTAGATGTACACTCAGTCCCCTTCAATAAAACAGCTCAAAAAACATCTGTCAAGATAATTAGACACTGCTTTGTATGATATTCAGTGTATGGGACCTTCAAAATACTATGCCTGACTATTCATAACAATCAGTTCAGAGAGGGAAAAAAATTCACATTGTCTGACTCGTAATGGAGAATAAATTGTATTTATAGCAGGCACCACCACTGAAGCAGCTGATGTTTTTCCCCACATGTAATGCTGTACTCCAGTGTTTGCCTTAGTTCTCGAGAAGCCACACTCATACAGCAGTATTAGTTCTGACCACAAAACATCCTGGATACTGTAGGCAAAGTTTTCCATTACTCCAAAGAAATCTTCCCAAGATCAGCATGCCACAACAGTGCCATATGGAATAGCATGATCCCAATAGATCTGTTAAGAGTTCTGTGTTTTATGGGCTCAGCTTTCAAAACAAGATGATGTAAACTCTCTATATCTCTGGGAGGCAGGTACCCCGTGACTCCCTGTAACACACTCTCAAGGACACCCATTCAGAAGTGGGACTGGAAGCAGCTACACCTGTATTCTCCATTGATGGAGAGGGAGTTCAGTACAGAGGGACCACGAGGGGCTACAGAGATGGTACTATCGCAAGCAGATGAGATGCCTGGAAAACACGCAAGTTTTGAAACAGTAGAAAATAAAAGCATGTTCTGGTTTACCTAAAAATCCTATGCAGGCACCAAAAAACTCTCCTCATACCTTAAAATTATGCATTTTCACGTATGGATACTTTCTGGTTTGCAGCAGTTTGCATTTATTTGGAAAAGCACAAAGAGTTAAAAATTCACGGGCTCGTTGTATGTCATTGGCATTCACCTTGAAGAGGCTGCTTCAGCTGCAACTCAGCTAGTACACCTTTTTTTTTTTTAATCTTGCCTTATAACAGAAAATAAACATGTAGTGAAATTTAATATCCATCTTGAGCCCAGATTCACCCAGGAATATCTCATTCAGATTTGTAAAAAATGCAGTAAAAGCATTCACCTTAATATATATTTATTATGCACCTACTAGAGGAAAGGAAAAAAAAAAAAAAAGAGGAAAGGGAAAATGCAACTTCAAAATTAAATAAATCTTTCCTTAAATGACAATAACAATTAAACAGATACCCAGTCTTCATATAGATTAGCTATACATTTTTGCAGCTCCCCTGCCAGCTCTGACATAAATCCATTACACAAGTTTCAGGTTACTGGCTTCATGCCTACAAACTTCCAGTTACTTGTAAACAAGCTAACACACTGGACCAGCACCCAAAATTTTGCAAAAATATCGGTCAAATGATCTCATACTGAATTAAACAGAAGTTCTAATAATCCAAATGAGTTATCAGGTTTTTACAAATCATTACCAGCTTCCACAGAGACTGCACGTTTCACATTCAGTAAA
The DNA here is from genome assembly GCF_017639655.2 of Falco naumanni. Taxonomy (NCBI): domain Eukaryota; kingdom Metazoa; phylum Chordata; class Aves; order Falconiformes; family Falconidae; genus Falco; species Falco naumanni. The sequence goes on from NC_054056.1 coordinate 19,518,207, forward strand.
TGGAACATCCACCTGGTACTTGCTATTTAAGATTCAAACCTTTATGCCTGACCAAACAGGGCAGCATCATGGAATATATCTCAAGCCAGAAGGGAATCATAAGGATCGCTGAGCCCAACTCCCTGCTCCTCCCAGGGCTACCTAAAACTCAACCATTTGACTAAGAGCATCGTGCAGTCACTATATCTGAACTCCGACAGGCTTGGTGCCATGACCACTTTCCTGGGGAGGCTGTTCCAGTCCCCCACCAGCCCCTCAGTGAGGGACCTTTTGCTAACGCCCAGCCTGGACCTCCTCTGACCCACCTTCACACCACTCCCTCGTGTCCTGTCGCTGGTCACCAGCGAAAGGAGATCAGGACCTCCCCCTCTGCTGCCCACCTTGAGGAACCTGTAGACTGTTTTTCCTTCCTGTAAAATAATGTATGTTTTTCGGCATTAATATATATGAACATATCCTTCCATGTAGGAAAGGCTGGATGGAGACTGTCTTGTCTTTGCTGTCTCCCTCAGGAAAAAAAAAAAAAAACCAAAACCAAAAAACAAACAAAACCAAAACCACAACAGCATTTAAGACTGACATCTCATTTTTCATCAGGTTTGCCATAGTTTGGAAGTGGGCGGAAAGGCACTGCAGGAGTCCTAGATACCAGCACCCATTGTCACTGTCACTGCTGACACTGGAGAGCAAAGATCCCCCTGCAAAGACATACCTAGTCACTAGAAATGAGTGACTACACAGAAACAGATGGCAAGTATGCTACAAAAAAATCTTTAACACCTCATTATGAAGAAAATTAAGTTCCGTTGTACACAAACAGCAGCAATATGTCAATCATGTTAGCCCTCTCATGTCACATTTATCAAAGTGGAACAAGTTAAAATGACAACACATACAACTTCAAGCATTCAGAAACCCATGAAGAAACTATGTAATCTAGCTTCATCGCCATGGTAATTGAGAAATGTTTATTGATATATATACTGAAATGTGAATATATAAGTCATGAAAATGACTTGAATACATTGTCTTGCTGAAGTCTGGGCGGATTTAGAGCTCCAGGAAAGGAGGTCTTCCACTTCTCTCTGTGTTTGTCTATGCTGCTGACTTACAGATTCATCCCTAGAGATCCAGCTGCGCCAAGCCGACGGCCAATGCAAGAGAAGTGGCTCCCCAGCTCCTGGGTTCCCGTGGCTCGCTCCAGGCCATTCTGCAGTACTAGCCAGATTGGAAAACAAGAAAACCCACAAATACACCTATACCTCCCTGCACCACAGGCTACAATCTTCACTTCAAAATTATAACTTCCAATAGTTTTCAAATTATTTTCATTTTTGTCATGTTATCATCATGAGAATGTTATTTACATAAGTTTCTCCAGCTCCCTAGTCAGTCTTTCAATTCCCCTACAGCTGCCTGTAGCTACAGACCCTCAGAATTTTGCACTTACTTTTTGTCCTTTCTTTTCCATTCATGTAACAAACCATATACTCTTCTCATGGACTAAAATATTCCTGATTGCTTCTGAGTTATAAATGGAAAACGCACTTCCCAACCATCACCTTGCATTTGCATGCTGTGCATGCCAGCATCAGCTGCAATCCTTACAAATCTGGATTCATTTCACTTTACACCTGAGATTAAGAAAAAAGCAACTGCATTTCTTTTACAGCTCGAAGAAAAGCTCTTGAAGTTTTAAGATGAAGCATTACTGATCCACATTTTAAAACACTATTATTTTATGTTATATAAAAATTATATAATGTTGTTATTAAATGTTATTAAGTGTGTTATTAATCATTAACTAAGTTTTACACCCTCTTCACATCCCCAAAATGTATACCAAACTGTCAACAAGCTACAGTGTCTAAATAACAGCAGCTGAACTCATCAACTCATCCCTTCAATTGTCTTATTCAGGAACATCACACAAACCTGTGCTCCCACTGGAAACTAAGAATGTATCTTAACCCAAGCCGAGGAGAACACCTAGGAAGTAGCACACCTGCTCGAGGCAGGGGACTGCTATTCAGCTAGCATATACCAATGTCTTTTAGTTTTTAAGGACAGGCAATATTTCCTTCTGTTCAGGCCTCTTCCTGCCCTAGTGTTAGTGCATCACAAAATCTTCAGTTGAAACAATATGTCTATTACTTGGAATGAAACTGTTAAGCACATTGTAGTCACTTAAAGCTGCATTGAAATTAATCAGGCCTATTTTAAAAAAAAAACAAACCAACAATCAGAGGATATTCAAGGTTTAAATATAGAAAAACCTTTCACTTAAGTTGTTAGTACTTGTGATGCAGTCACTAGTTAACATATGGATCTTCAGCTCAAATGAGTCATTAATTTCACTACAGAAATGCTGTTGAAGCATCTTCCAGTCAAATACAATGTTAACTCGTTCCTCTGCCATTAGAGTGAGCAATTGAACATTTCACTCCCGACTGGTTCTTTGGCTTAGGAGTCATACTCTGAAATTGAAAATTGCTTGCTCCAACAAAATACATGTCTCAGTAGAAGCAGAAAACATTTAACATCATTAGACTGAAGGCACCCCCAGCAAGGCCAAGAGGAAAGAAAGATCTGCTGGGGCAGGAGGGAGCTTGAAGACTAAATACAACATTCAAACAATGATATTCACCCTACTGAGATACTAAAGTAAAACCTTAATCCAGAAGAACTCTACTCATTATTTCCCTAAATCCTTAAACATTACTTTTTCTTCATTAGAAACCTCAGGTGCTCACAACATGATCTGTAAGCTGCTGCACATCATACTGAAATAGATGCTAATGACCTACCTCATACAAGACAGACCGAGTCACAACATAATTCCCATTTTCCAAATTCAAGCATAATTCAACAGGCAGATGGACCTCTGTAAATTTCAGGGAAGGCAGATTACCTACGTAGTCAAGAGTCTTCCCTACACTCTACCACAATAAATTCCAGGTTTAGAGATTAAGGAGGCCCTGAAAAGTTTCCTAATAAAAAAAAAAAAAAAAATCAAAGCAAATATCTCATTCTCCTAAAAGATCTGGAATAGGCACCAGTGAGCAGGTGCAAGCTGACTCCAGCTGGACACTAAGATAGCAAGGTGTAAGGCAGAACAGATGGAAAGGCAAGGCATATTAGCACTGATCTTGTCTATGCTGGTACATGGCACTCAGACAGGCCCAAAGAGATAGCAGGTACAGACAGCAGACAAAAGAAAGGAAAAAGAAGAAAGAAATAGTACCAACTACATGAAAACAGATGAACTTCAAGCTGAAAGCAGCAAACCAAATGAGACTTGGGTATATATTGTACTTTCTTTGCACTAAAGAAGAAACAAAAGAAGGAAACAGAAGTTTTCCTAAACAAAGACAGGTTTCTTATATATGTCTGAAAAAAGGAAATAATCTCTATCCACTGACAATTCATGAGTTCTGCAAATTCTCCAAGTAAAAGAAAAGGTGTTAATAGATAAGAAAGCACAAAATGCATCAGGAGGCCATATTTGCTGAAGGATCTTCTTTTATCAAAAGTAATAAAAAGTAGTAAAACCACCAAGAAGTTTAGAAAAGCCTAGTCACTGCCTAGGTTCCACTAACAATTATTCTGCCAAGCTGCAACTTGCCATACAACACTTCAAACAACGCTGCAGATACAAGCTTCAACTCGAGGTACCTCCTTGCAGCATCTCCATGGAGTAGCCCTCTAATACAAAGCGTGATGACAACCACTTACTGGCACCCAGAAAGAGTCATCTTTCCAGAATGAAGTAAAAAGTTTCCTCTGACAAGAAAAATTAAGATGACTTGCAAGGTCACAATAATTTCTTAGTAGCCCAGAGTGCCAACGGAAACAAGCAACATTGTCTATTACAACACTAACACAGAGGGGAACAGAGTTCACAGCTCTCACTCACCATTTGCAATCAAACGGGACAGCTTTTTCTTGTTTTTGAAAATAAAGTTTTCTATTATTTAATTATACATAATATTATATACATGTTATAATTATATTATATAAATATACTTTAATATACTTATAAATAAAACTTATCCTTGAAGCCTTCAAACGTAGAAAAACACTTACTTATTTGAGCATCAGAAGGAAGGTATCAGTAATCAGACAGCTTAGAACATTCAGCACAGCATGAGCCAGAGAATTTAAAACCAGCAATTGTACTCCACTAGATAAATTTAAGCATATACCAATTCATAAAATATAAGTGTTTACATTCAATTAGGCTTATAAATAATCCAAAAACAGACTTCCTTGAAGATTCTCAAATAAAACTTGAACTAAAATACTAGCTAGTTAGTACTTCACAGATAAGTACCTTAATATACTTTTCTTCAGAAGATAATTAGCATGTTAATAATCTTTAGTCTCTAAAATATATTCAAAAAGTATCAACCTTTTCCACTATGATGAGGTCTCCAACTTGTATGTCTGAACTCTTAACTTGCACTTTACCTTAAAAGAAAGAAGAAATGTAATCAACTTAGGCAGACATCAATAAAGAGTCACAAGAATATAAATCCCAGAATGCAAGTTATACTTAAAGACATTACTGTTTGGTGAAAATGTTACAATTTATACAAAATGGATCTCTGATGAACACATTAATAAATAGATTTCATCTGTTTGAATAAATAATTCACTGGTTAATAAAAGTCTATAGTTTTGTAACCAGTTAGCTATTGTAGAAGTATTAAGAGAAAAAAACATGTGAGGAGGATGCTCAAGTCTGATCTATAGTATCAGTAACAGAGTTGTAAAATTAGAAAAAAAGTCTTTCATGTCTCCTACTAGACAGCACTTCTATTTCTGACAAGCCAAGAGTGGTTAGGCTGGCAGCCATGGAGCACTCACACACAGGAGTTGTTCATCACAGCCCAGTTACCAACAGGTAGCTTTGCTTGGCCACCGCAGTTACTTATGGAATTGGCACTGCCTGACACTTGCTGGCAATTACGGTGGGAAAGGTAAGTCTCACTGAAGTCAGAAGAAATGCTTGAAGATTTCATTTCAGAAAAGTAAAATAGCAAGAGCTGAAACAGGGTTTTCATTCTCTAGAGCTGCCCATTCAGTAACTGCTGTGAACAACTCATTCAAAAACACACACAGCACACATACCAATTTAATTTCTGTATGTTCTGTAGGGTATTAGTATTAAGACAAGTTTTAGCGTCCTTATTTGGTTAATGTATTTGACAAAAAACTGAGACAGAGAGGTTAAGCTACTGCCCAAAATGAGTTGTTGTTGATACTGTTAGAATTCAGGAGTTCTAGTCCCAGGTCCTCGCTGCAGCTCCAGAAAGAGTTGTTTCTCTGAACTAAAAACAACCAAAAAGACCCCCTTGCAAACAAACAAGTAATGACATAGGGATATCCTCATCCAAGATGTAACAGGTGATAAATTCAGAACCTGTTAACTCAGGATATAAGCACATACATATTTACACTGCCTGGTGAGCTGAAACACACACCCATACCACGTATCTTTTCCCATCAGAAACACTATCGTGATTCAAGTAGCAGGTATCTGATCAGCAGGAATCAGATGACAAGGATGTCAATCCATGGTAAAGTGCTCAGGTATTAAATAAATAATTTATTTTTATTATATAGAAGACCCACAAAAGCACAGGATGACCAGCAATCGGTATGGAGTTTAATAAAAAGTATTATAAATAGCAGATTTCTCAATATGCATTGTGTCATCTCTCAAAGTTATAATAAGGATAAAACAAAAACTAAGCTAGGTTCTAAATCCATGAGATCTCCTCCTTCTAACTCTCAATCAGCAGAGATCTGGCAGTTAACCTCAAAAAATTCCTATACTTACACATGTATTTGTCAAAGGTAGTAGGAGTAATTATTTTCAGTACTTGCTCTTCAAAATTGCATTTCATGCAACAGTTGTTTTAGGTTTAATTCAGTCAGTAAAAAAATGTATTCCTATGGCTAATTTTTAATACATTTTGCATAACATTACCATGTGTAAAATGTGCAATGTCAAGAGAAAAATCAGAACTTCTGTTTGGCATGTCTGCAAAGTTATTTCTGAAAGGCAGTCTTTGTTACTGATAATGATCTTTTTACACCAGTTCATTATTTCAGTTGCCAAACACACCTCCCCCCCAAATATACAACAAATCATATGTTCAGTCTGACTCCTAGCTCTGCCATAACACATTTTTGAGGGTGAAGGGAGTAGCAGAAGATGAAGGTATAAAAAGCTGTAGCTAGAAGCATTAGCAGTTCTCTACAGGACTTTCAAGACGCCTATGGAAATGAGGTTAGTGTCAACCTCTCAACAATTTTTTTTTTTTTCCAATCTAAACCAAATAATACTAAAGCTCAACCACTAAAATAACAGTCTGATACCAAATCAACATATTTAATCTGCTTAACTGCATGAGCCTGTGAATTCTCTTTATAAATTCTCAAGTTTTGACTAGAGGTGAATAGTACATACCAGAAAAACATTATAATGTTTACTTTGCTTGCTATGTCTGTTAGCTTTACCAAAAGGCTAGCATTTCCTAGTTTATTTTCAATTACTCCATTAACAATTTTCAGCAGTTTATCAGTGTGATAACTAAGTCAATCAACTGATTATAGTAACAGCAGCACAAAAATCCTAGCATCAGCTGCATCAAGTCTCAGATCTACATCACCTCCGCAGTCATGTATGACCAAAACCATTCAGAAACACAAATCAAATGCAACTACTAGCAATTTTATCAACTTAACCAAATTTTCCACAGTCATGTTCTAACAGTATCTACAGTAAAGATCAAAAGACACTTAGTGTCAGAGGACAAGAGAAGGTAAAACGTTCATTTGCAACATGATGTAGGGCAGACAAAAAGCAAAGACTCCTGATGCTGAGCATACCAACAGGACCCCAGACTGCACCTCTGCCTGCACGCAGGCTAGCAACCTGGAAGTTTCACATTCGGAATTGAAAAGTTTCCTTATCAGACTGTTTTCTAGGTGGCTTAGTATGACACTGCTGAACACCATCCTTATCACACACTAATGTGCCTTGCTAGAGCACCCTGTGTATCCCCACACAAAAGGAAGGGGCCTGTGGCATACAAGACAATTCTACAATGAAGCTGAATGGCAGGACGTAGTCCATTAAAAACTAAATGGTAAAACATCACAGTAATTCAGAAAGTAGCTTAAAATTTTGAAAAGTCAACAAATAACACTTTCTTTTAGACTAGCAAAAATGAGAATCATTAGATACCATTTCAGAGAACATTAAAATAATGCTATACTACATCTTAGTGAAGATGCATTTAGAGAAAAACAAGACACTGAATGTTATTCACTGCATAAATTATTTTTGTAAACTATTTTTTCCTCTAAAACCATCTCCATAGCAAAATACTCTTCACCATCTGTGTAATTACCAATAAAAAGTCCAAAGCTGTCAGAAGTGGCTGCGCATCCAGACTTTATAGTCCACCACGGCGCAAGGCTTTCGCCTAAAGCAACATATAGAATTATGCAGAACTAGAACATTGAAACGTGTCTGTAGTAATTCATTATACTCCCAAGATAAAGCCTTTTGAAATTAACTGCAATGATTGGAAAAAACTAATAAATAGCTCATATGTGCTAACAAGTATTTCTCACAAAAAAATTAATAACTAAAGTAAAGATAATGTATCAGAAACGACTTCGTTTCTTTTTATTTAAGAGTATCTCCTACCTGAGTGCAAGCCACTCCTGAAACACCAGTGACTTCTGAGAGCAGCATTTCCAAATTCTTTACAATTTGATCGTACATCTTACCCATGGTACCTTTGAGTATGTCTGAAATCCTGCTTCTGGAGTTGGTAACAGAGCTTGTCTCTAACCCAGAAATACAACTCTTGAATGAAAGGAGTCAAGTATACACCGTATGAAAGTTCTATCTAGCATCTACCAGCCTTAGTTCTCAGCATAATTAGAATAATCATAATAAAATGTGGAGCTGGGGCAGGCAGCGGGCAAAAATTTCAAGCTACGGTGAGTCCAAGGTGAGGATGCTGACCTTTCAGCGCAAGCGCTGTCCTTCAGTCCTTTCAAACCCCAGCGCACATAGTGAACTGAGGTTAGTCTTTAATCACCAATATAAAACCCTAGAGACAAGCTTCCTTGCTCCTCTTCTCTGTGTACCACCTCCTCTTATGCGAAATGGAAAGCCTTCATCCCTTCTTACCCAATCTCCTGGATGCCATAAAAATGTGGAAGAAAACAGTCCCCTTGACATTTCCTCTCTTCTGGCCTCTTTTTGAAATTCTTTCTTACATTAAAATTTCAAGTTCTGTTTCTGCTGTTTCTTACTGCTTCCCTAATCAGATAGATCAAATTGATACAATTCTTCAAAAACTTAACTGCTCCAAATCTTTTAAATACTAGGAATTAAGTCATTCGTAGGTTTGAAATATTGCAGGCAATAAAGACCTAATGCTGGACCTCTAGATTCAGAAATAAGATTGGCATTTTTTTATGCAGTGGCTTTTTAATAAGCAAAAGGACAGCTTGGTCTTCAGGAGCTGAAATTCTAGTAAGAGGTTTCAATACAGATTTCAAACAACTGCAGAAGAAAAATAGTACAATAATAAGACACTGACAAACATCTTACTTTAAAAGTTGCAGATAACATAGGTATAAATGATTGAAAACTGACTACCTCTTGAAAGAGACCATTTTGCAATTTAAAAAAAGGTCAACTGAGATATAAACTCAGTAAGGTGGCATTTTAGGAACAAAGCAGCTCCTATTGCATAAACAGAACTTCAAAAGTAAAAAAATATAAAAAATTATAAAAATTCAAATCACTGTAGCTCTCAGACAGACTTCTCAATTCTCCAATTTTAAAGGAAAGATACTAGCTCTCACACTTTGTTCTTATCTATAGCAGTTATCGATAGTTTCTCAGCTTCACACAGTTTTGGCACATATTTTCAGCTTCACTACATTCTTAAAGACCTTTTAAGGATAAAGGAAAGGGGGTAGTCTTTCACATTTGAAGCTTGGATGGAATGATTTCATTAATCTCATCTCTCCTGACATTCATTTTTAGTTTTGCTTTGCAGGTTGCAAAGTGAGAGTTCTGCAATACTTTGAAAATCACGTTAAACATCCTGAGATTAAGTGACAGATCGTGCCCCTTCTGCCATTCACAGCCGTGACTACTGGATTTAGTTATTTTCTTCTTGATCTTTTTCCTCCAAGACTTCAGTAACGCTACATGGGCAAACCTAACTAGGAAAGGCTCAGGGCAGGATTGCCAACTTCAAGAATGAGAAGGGAAAAAGAATTAAAACGGCTTTAAAATTGTATCACCCAATTGGCCTTTGGTAGCTTAGTGAATGAGATAATAGCCTGTTTATGAACTGGAGGTGATTCTTCTGCAGAACAGCAGCTTTTTTTGCACGGTCATTTAGCTCATCATACCTAAGTGCACGAGGCAAGAAGCCGCGTCGAAAGTGTGATGGTCCCTTAGGAAGGGTAAACAGAAGTCCTCCCAAACCTGCATGCACAGGTCTAAAATTTTTTTCATTCCAGTTTCTGTTCTACAAAGGGATATGCAGGTGAGCTCCTCTGCAGCAGAAAAAGGCAGTTCAATTGACAGGATCTTCAATAGCAAGATAATTTCAATTCTACAAGCAGATACTCTTCCTCCCTCCAACTTTAACTTGCATACTCTATTAAGGACTTGCAGACTTTTATATGCAAAAAAGGAAAGTAGATTTTGCAACAAACATCTCAATAAAAAGATTAAGACAGCAGAATGCACGATAAACTGAACAACTGAAGTGACTCAATACCATAATCTAGGAAAGTATACCAGGGAAAAGCTTGATGTGAAAGATGTGGGGACAGGTACACTTGACTTGCTCACAAAAAAAATTTGATACGTTTACTGGATTTGCATGTTTCATTGCTTGCCACAAAGGCTGAAAAAGTAGAAACCATTCAAACTCCACACGTAGCAGGCTCACCTTCTTGACAAGTGCAAAGCTACACACAAGAAATTCACCCAGGGATGACTGAAGGCTGAGCCTGGCCATGTTACATGACACACAAAACCTACGCAACACTGAATATGTCATGGATCAGAATTAGTCTATGGACATTAAGCTGGCCATTGATGCCTAAGCACAATTAAGTAACACTTAAAACAAGTATCCCATACTCCCTTGATTTCTTGCTCACAACAGCTCATTATTGCCAAAAAACCCTAAGACTTACTGATCAGAACAAATATTATTCAAGGTCTTTAATCACTGAAAAGACATTTTAAGTCTTCAATATGAAAATATGAATCAACCACCTTCAAAACACTGGTACCTCTTACACTAGCGACATGCAGGTCGTCAGACAACACTCACGTGTTTCACCTGGTTAGGGTTCATGAGGCTAAGGATGACTCCACAAAGTCAACACTATTAGACAGTCAAAGACTTCCTGATTTAAATCTATCTCAATGCTGTATAAAAAGATTTTAACTGACAAATCAGCCTATCCAAACTATCTTTATACAAGTAATTAATCACAATTCAAACCCCAGTAGCTACTCTTGCTACAAATACATTTGTTTCCCTATGGTAAAGAAACAATTTTGCAAAGCGACTAACTAGAAGTGATTAAATTCTCACTTATATCTTCAATAAATGGAACAATTAAACAAAGTGTAATACTGAACCTTGCTAACTTTAAGTTCTCCTACTGTCCAATTTAAGCAAAGGCAACCTGCTTAACCTCTCTATGTCAGTTTCTCCATCTTTGAGATGGAAAAAATAACTATTTTGAAGAAAAAGACTAAAACCTACACAAGTCAAAAATCACTGAGGGGAAAAAAAAGAAAAGATGTTAGAGCAGTATAAAGTGCAGTTCCACTCTGAAAAGTGACTCTTTAAGAGTGGCATCGATTTTCAGACTTTTAATTAAATCAGTATCAAGTTTGTTCATTCACAAGTAACAAAGCCTTCTTTCTCCAAACCATTAGGCTGTAGGTCAGTATAGTAAGCCTAACTGAATTCTTCCACTTGTAGAGTACTGCCAATACTAAAAATCAGGTAGATTATATTGAAATTTATTTATAAATAAATAGTTTGCAGAAGTGTAGTAATTTATTGGTTTCCATAGATAAGTTTCTAAATCCTTCTCAAATCCTCTAAAAATCTTGGTCTAACTTTATCATAGCAGTAAGCCCCATTTTTTGCCTCAAAATGATACCTTTCAGTTTCAGAATGTCTTATTATGAAAGAACCCTATATTATGAAAAAGGTGCAAATTATCAGGTATTCATTATTTAATGTATGTATCTGTGGCAATTTTTAGTACAGCTTAACTCTGAGTGGGGACTGCAATAATATTTTCATTCTTAAAATTGGCCATAACTCAGAACATTGTTAGCTCGTAGATCACACCATCGTCAACATGGGATTCAGAGTTCATTGTAAGCAGAGAACTTGAATCTTTACTTCTGTGGAATATCATGGTCTTCAAAAACAAACCCCAAACACACACCACAAAACAGAACAAAACCCAAGTATGAATTCATGATGGCACTGACACCAAAACCCGAAAGTCAAATAGACATACACGTTTTTGGGTAAAAGCCAATCTCCTCTTTTTAAAAGGGGCATTTTTAAGGCATCTGTTGAACAAGTCACTGTTCCCTACATGTCAGTTCCTGGTATAACTGCTGGGCTTTACCTATATGCTATTTTTAAATTTCTATTCCCTATTTAGAAAACAGCTTCATCAAGGTGACAAAATCCTATTTTAATTTGACAACTTCTTTATTTCTAGGAGAAGCTGCAAAATGAAAAGTCCCTCAAATATAAATAACCTCATGAAATATTTCACGAACTTGGAAAGAAGAAATCAGGATTCCAAAATTTCCACTTAAATGCCTTAGCAATTTACCAGAAACTCCAATATTAACTCTAAACCAGTGAAAAAAGGAGCACAAAAGGGACCAAACTTAGCTCTTCAAAAAGCAAGTGTCAGTCTTAATATTTATGTCACATTGGGAACTATAAACTACACATGTGCTTCCAGAACTATCAATTTCAGATAGCTAACACTATTGCTGCATATGGTAGAATTGTACTACCTATTTCAGTGGCCTACCATAAGAGATCTAAAAAAATTAATAAACCAACTAGCAGGATTACTTACAGCTTTGAAAGAAAAGCCATTAAGAGTCCATTTCTTTACAGACTGTATTAAAGACTGTAAAGATCTGGAGGCCAGCAATGCAACCCTTTGTGTTAAACCAATGATAGCTATCCCATCTGCAAATTTCCACAGTGGTATGTCTAGATGTTGATAAAGCTATTTCACACTGCCAAGGAAGGGAAGAATGACAAATATTCCCTACAGTTGCTCCCTTCTGTACACAAACTCCAGAAAACAATGCAAGCCTCCACGCTGCAAGGAAGCAGTATAACCTCCTCTCAGCTGCTAGGTTATGGCATCACTAATGAGACTGTTGCCTGTTTACTTACTTTCCAAATACTTTAAAAAACGGGTAAGATTTCAGACAGAGCATAGCTGTGTCATGTTACAATCTTCTCATCCATTTTTTTCTGGAGAGACTATTATCCAGAGCTACTCCAAGAGTTTAGTTTCTAATTAAGACTAGCAGATCTGGTGAGGTTACTCTTCCCACTGACTCTCAGAAGATACTCACCAAGATATACCAAAAAGTGCAGCGAAATCTCTGTTGGGAATTGTGCACAGAATTTACACTTGGCACAATGCACGCCCTATACTCTAACTGCTTGAGATGCAACTTCACATTCCTTAACAGCTTCCCACTGTCTAGAACTTTTGTGCCAAGGAAAAACCTTTACAGAGACTTCCCAGGATATTGTAGCAAAATAACTTTTGAGGGTAACAGCAAGGTCACGTTTTTTTGTAAGGTTATTCGTTACAGATAGACTTGATCATAGAAAGGTGCCAAAAAATAATGGATAACCTATTAGGTGCACTGTTCTGAATCTAAACAGTAAAATGTGCTAAGCAACATGGAAGTGGAGAGGAGTGCTTATTTTCTTCCTCTTATGCTCATGTTTAAATTTTACAATATCCTACCAAATTTAATTGTCACTTAACAGCTGAAGTGTTTCTTTTCCTCAAAAGCCTTCATGAAAAACTGTCAAAGGTTTTGAGACCATAAAAGTCATAAGTGTGTCTTCTACTTTTATTAACTTCTGGAAAGAAAACTGGCTGTTCCTACTGCATGATCATATAGATTTCAAATTATATGCAAAAATCGAAGTAAGTATTTTTTATACCAAAGCTGACTCACAGTATGTCTTCCTTTTCTTAAGCACAAATATATCCACCAGGTTTGAAAGGCTCTAGTGAATTTTAATTAGATCATATTTCTTAGTCACTGATCCCGTATTTCCTATATTCACTTGATACATAGATGACAGTGTTGCCGAGTTACTGTTTGATATCGATTTCAGAGGAGAACTGCACTTATAATAGTACTAAACAGCAGAATGCTTCAGAAATATACACAATTATCTACAATTATATACATTATATGTATATATAAAATATACACCTTTCCTTTACAAACAACGAAAGATTTACACTACTTAAGCAGATCAAGTTTAACAGTCATATTTATCTGAGGGAAATCAAGCACTTCAGTATCAGTCTCATTCTGAAGAGTGCAGCCTGAGACTATTAATTATTTCTTTGAACTGAAAGTCTGTAAATTTCTATTTAAGAAAAAGAATAAATATTTTAAGGATTTATACAAATGGTTTTGCTAACCTCGTACTGTCAGCTTGCTATATAACTGTGAGTTCATCTCCTTGTCTCTCTTGTAGCGTCGAAATTCATCAACGGCTTCCCGTACCACCGTGACCGTCAAAACAAATCCCTGTTAAAGATATAATGATGCAATTCAGAATCCTCAAAGTGCTAGAATAGAAATACACAAGTAGGAACATTTTATAGAGTAAGAACATGTGTTTAGAATATTTACTTTTTTCTCATTTGGATTTTAGTGTTTTCTTCAATCTGTTAAAATAGTATCTTGGTTTAGTCAAAAAAAAAAAAGGGAGAAAATCATATGTTATACAAAACCAATTAGAGTAACTACATCTCCAAATACAGGCGATTTAGACATAGTTTGAAATGTAAAAAATTAAAATGCTTTGGATGAGCTAAAGACAGTCTTTATAGTTCAATAAGCGTATTTCTCTGCCTTCCACAATTTTAGGGCTTTACCAAAAACATTTAAGAAGTCTCCCATTCTAGTATTGAGTTCACTGCCTTTTTCCTGACAGACAGAAATGAAAAGGTAAATGGATGGTTAGTTTAATTAACTTTCCCATCTTAAATGCAGTCATTTACCGATACATCACAAACACTGACAAAGAATTTTTTTTTTTTTCCAAAAAACTAAGTATCTAAATGCTTTGGCTGCTACTTTCACAGGACACAGCTCCTGCTGGAGATGCAGTGTGCTCCCAGCCACGGTGCTGGTCTCTGGCCACAGAAGACGGTAAGCTAAAAAATACAGAACAGTTCAGGGATAAGCATGTAAGCGTTTGCTCTCTCCCTTTCTAAACCCCCTCAGATACAGCCTTCTGGCTTCTTCAACTCAAGTGCTCAGTGTCTGCACATCAGTGAAAGGGGAGTAAAATTTTTAACAGTAAAGGGATCTTTTAGATTAAGAAAGACTGCCAAAAAATTCAAATATTCACAAATCCTCCAACAGACAAGGTTCTATCTAGCTTTAGACACTCACCAATACTTTCCTTCTATAGAAGAAAATTGATACTTTTTTGGACTTTTCTTGCCGAAGTCTGACAGTTTACCAGCAATCCCCTAACCTCCCAGCAGTGAGAAAGGAGTGAATGTGTAGTTTTCCTAAAGCAGTCTTGACGAAAATTCTCCTTTTCAACAGCAAGGGCTGTTTTGCTGTTCCAGCCCAAAATTCCAAGGCTTACTTTGCTGCAACCTTAAACACTTCTCATTTGTTTAGGTTTACATTTGCTACAACAATTATAGTAGAACTACACAGAACAAAAAGTGCCTTTGCAGAATGGATTCCTTCCCGCTCCCAGGGCACAACTGAATGAGCACCAGAGTTTTTCCCTTTTCTGGCAGCAGCATTTTCATAAGCTTTGGCAGTATAGATATTTTAGCAGCATAAAAAAGGCACTCTTGAAGCACCTTCAAATATATTTTCCATTTGCACATATCTCATTAACTAGATGGTAATCAAAGCACAGCACACAAAGTGTTAATTGCAAAAATTTACCCTAGCAGTCAACGTATCTTACTGGGGAGCTCTGTACAGCTGACCGTGACTATAAGGAATGATTTAAGAAACCCATTTCCCTTTTTCCTCATTTGCTCAAAGGAACTTGATACTCTTCCAAGGGGGAGCTGAAATTGTGAAGCCAATCTTATAAAAAGAAAAAACACCTGTCATCTTTCTTTAACTGTAAGCAGTTAAATATCTTTAGCATACTGCTTACAATCAAATTTGTATGCTTTACATCCTCTGCATGTTGGACTTGAAATGAGAAGGCTGTTCCCTACTGTGTGAAAGAAAACAAACCAGGAAAATAGTCTTGTATGAAGAACTCCAGTGCTTGATTTAAGTGCATAATATCTGTTGTAAAAACTGCTTAAGTAAAAAATAACAAAGAGCCCAAAAACACACACAAAAAGCCCCAAAACAAAAAGCCCCCACATACCATCAAGAAACCCCAAAAACCTGGTTTTAAGTATTAAGCTGTTCCTTTAAAATCTTGTGAGAAAATAGAAGACAAGTCATAGCTACTCCTCTGATTATTCCTGAAAATTTATCAGCAGTTACGTTCTCTTAAAAGAAATCAAACTTAAGTGTTACGCAGCAAAGACGGCCCAATGGGTTTGACTTAAATGTTTTATATTTTCAGCACACATACTGAGCCTTACTCAACACCCATTTAATCTCTTCTACCTGGAGGCTGTCAATCATTACTAGAAAGGCTATTCAAGCAGAAACATGCGAGTTTAGCAGAAAAGGGTACCACTAGCACTAACTGAGATGATGTATTTTCAAGCTGTATGTGAAGCATCACTCAAAATATCCTTGAGTAAGACACACACTACAGACAACAGATTACCAGCATGTGCAAAATAGGGTGTTTTCCCTCTTCTGTGGGCAGGGCTGAGATGAGGTAACATTCTAGGGGATTCTTTCCCTTACTATCCCACTAACATGTAAAGCTGTACAAAGCACTTCACTGTAAAGAGACCAACTTCCAGACAAGGCTGACTTCTGTCTTTTCTTCCTGGGCCAGTGACAAAGAACTTTGTAAATATCCATTTCAAATCCCACTGTTGAACAAGCTTTTTGTCTTGGAAGTGGGTTTTGTCACAGCAGAAGCCAAAAGTTGTCTGGAAATAGCGGTGTGAAGAAGCCTCCAGGCCAGTCTCTCCCTTCATCAATACTTAAAAGGACACATGTTGCAACAATTAAAACAATGAAATCAATCCAGAATATTTACTCTATTGACTTGTTAAGAACGACCTTTACTCAAGCAGTCAGCACGTCACTGTTCCTCTTGAATACCACTGAGAATAAATGCTACTGGAAAAAAAAAAAAAAAACAACAAAACATTTTTTCCCCCTAAATTTAGAAAATAAAGCATTTGTTCCTCCTGCCTTGCTTTTAAACCTGGGGCGGAGGGTCCAGGAGGAAGATGAAAGACAAGGTAATGATCTGGTTACAAACAAGAAAAGCATTCCAAATCATGGGAATATAGCTGGCAGACTACCAAAGGGGCCTCCTCTGAAGAGAACACAATTTTCAAACCTTAGGAAACCTGAGTCAGAAGCAACTGGTTTGAACAGTTTCCCAAGAAAATACTGCAGAGGGCTCAATAATAAAGAGACATATTGAAAGGGAGCCAGTGCAAGTGGCAGGGTGATCAATTTAGAAAAGCACGGTTAATGAATAACTTATTTTCAAGATGCATTTCCCTCCTGCTTTATCCATGGTTTAAACTATTTTATCTCAATTTTTGTGAAAAGGACACTATCAAAACCAATACAGAAGGAATGAAAAAATTTATGCTTTCAATTCTGACCTTGCCTGAAAATATAAAATAGTGAGTAAATAACAATAAACTGAAGGAAATTTAACACCCAAGTTGCCTATGTTACCAAATAAGGTTTTCTACTAGCTGAAGGTATTTTTTTTTTCCTTTTTTAAACATCTTAAAGCCCCCGGCAGCCAGAAAGGAGAACTACTCGCTCGGAGCAGCTGGTTAACAAATCGCCCTCCAGCCAGCGGCGCTGTCCATACTGCGGGAAGTATCCTACCTGTTACACGCTTCGGTCATTGTAGTTCACCAGACACATATTTACAAAATGTATGTATACACGAACTTTGATCTGAAGTTAAAAACCCCCAAACTTCTAGTTAATAGCATTTTTCTGTTTACCAGAGGAGCCCAGTACGTGTACAGGTAGCCTATTTTCAATGCTGGTACAAACTGTGAGCAGGACACGATGAGAAAATAGAGATTCAAGAAAAACTTGAACTGTTCATATAAAACCTAAAATGAAAAACACAAAATAGATAAATGCCTTACAATTTGTACCCATAATGTACACAAAATTCACTTCATGATAGTAGACGTAAAACTGTTATTTGGCATATTATATATGGTACTATTATAGTACTATTTAGCACAATATGCTATAAACATCACAACCTACTAAATGCACTATATTTTAATATTATACTGCTATTTTTGTTGAGAAAAATCCTTTGATGTTAATGCCTCTTTTCACCCTGAAAAAGCAATTTGCTAGACACTTGATATTTTGAAACCTGGACAATGCATACTCATCAATCTTTCCAAATATTAAATATGTATCAAAATCACCACACAAAGATTTAAAGTTTTAACAGTAAATGGAATTCAGATGTTTGTAGAAGCATCCTGCTTTTATCCACAGTACTTAGCTTTATGTTTGTGAATGAGAAGGTTTTGAAAATGTTCTTTTTTATATAGCATCAATTAAAAAGCAAAGTAAGTTTGTATCTGAACTTTCATTGCTTACATTGTTTTCATTTTTAACTGCTGAAGCTCTTCTTCCTAAAAATATAGCACTAAATCTTCATTTTTCCTTCAGCAGCAATACTTAAATTCCATGTTATCTGTCTCACAATGTCTTGTCGTCTTAAAAATGTTCATCTCCTGGTCTTAAATAATAATTTTAAAAAACCCCAAACATTGGCATCAAACAAACAGAAGCCATTTACAAAAACATTATCCTAGTCTGCATCATTCGAACTTCTACAGAGGAACGAGCCAAGCAGCCCAGGCACTGCTGCCCTGCGGTGCCACGCGGGTACCCCCACGCCCCAGCCCTGCCTGCAGCACACCCAGTAAGCCGGGCACAGCATCACCGCGGTACTGCTGCTGGCTGCCCCCCTCCGCACGCTCCCTCCTGCAGGGCTGGGACCTCTACAGCTCAGCTGTGTCCTTTCTTAAGTCCTTTGGTTCTCAAAGGGACAAGGGCTACCATCAAGTCAGACATACTCCTTCAAACCTACCATTCCCCACTCTTCTTAAAAAATTAGTGAAGCTACTCGGTAGTCAAAAATAAATGTTAAGGAAAATAAAGCTCTACAGAAAAGATCCAGGGAGTAAGGCGGTGACATAGCTCTCTATCCAAATGGTTATGGTGTGGAAATCTCAGAATCAGGCAGTATTCTTCAGTCTCCATAGTAGGACAAGCCTTTTACAAAAGCAATTACAGTTTAATTTTCAGAAAGTTTAAGCTACGAAAAATTTATAATGGAATAACATGAGCTTTTGAAGAATGCTCAGCATTAGGTTTCTCAAAAAATTATTTTGCAATACATTTTGGTACATATGTTTATTAATAAATCAAATGTTTTGTCTAAACTCCAAGATAACTGTCCAAGTCTTAAGCAAAGACACAGAAACTGTCTCACAGAACATGTCCCATATTCCACAGGAATGACAGATGCAGAGATTTGTTTGGTAATTAAAAGCACTGCTTCAGCAACACACATGTTCTCAACGTTGCTTTAGTTATTATTACAATGGTAAGAACATTATTAATTTTTATACAATTTTCAGTCTTCAAAGATGTTTCTTTTGTAGGCCAGGACAGCATGGCAGATCCAGCAGGAGGATCAGAAGTGGCTGCTGAACTTGGAACATTTGAGACTTGAGAAAATGGATAATCTATTGTTTCAAAGGTAAAAGATTCAAAATAGATCAAAAAGCCACATTTAAAGAACGCCTCCATCTTTTAGTCTGACAATTCAGTTAATATTACAATGAGTTCTAAATGAAAACTATAGTTATTGGACAGATATTTACTGCTCTTATCAGCCCAACATTATTACTCAATTATGTAAAAAACTATGCCCTAGCAAAAAACAATGAGGGAAGTTTGTGTGTCTTTCTGGCAGGCACAACACAGTAACAGTACCTCAGCATCACCACTTTCTTGCTAGAGTGCTACATTACTGTTCCCCTGAAGGCTACCTGAACAGCCTCAAATCAGAAGATTTTTTCAAAAGCATGGAATTCTATTCTGCTATTTACCAACAAAACCATAAAGCCAAAAAAGTCAAATTTGAAGTTGCAGGGGAAGTCAGAGCATTCTACCAAAATTAAATTAATTCAGCTTGAACCTGTACCTTATGTCAATACTGATTAAGTTCATATATTCATGTCCAGCAGTATGTTAAACTGCTTACAAATACTTGATACACCAGGTCAAATAAAAGTCCCCAGAGCACTTCGGGAGGTGCAGATCTGCAAAAGCACCCATCTTGCAGAAGGTGTGGGAGTTAAAAAGCACCTTCCTACAAGTCTTCTGAATGCTGGCAGACCACTGACAGTTCATTGGGCACAAAGCTAAACACTTCAGTCTAGTTAAGCAAATTGAAAAGTCTCCAGTTACATAAAACTGATTAAATAAATGAAAAATTCAGGAGAGGTACCTTAAAAACCTGCTCATCACATAAGGTACTCTTTAGGGAAAGTTTAACAAAATTCCTAAGCAGCTGTAACCAAGAGGTGTATGAAACAGTAAACAGAAATTGAACAAACTGGTGTAAAGGTAGAAACAGTACTTATATAAATGTTAAGACATTAGATTATATTTTTGAAATGTTACAGCTCTTTTAGCCAGTAAGTAAAATTCTGTTAATCTAAACATTATTTAAAAGTTTGTATTTTGATATGAAATCATTGAATATTACTCATCGCCAGCTGCAATGTTTAAAAAAAGATACAGCCCTAAACAGAAGACAAAACTTCACATGATGAAAATTTCAACCAGGATAAGTCATTGGAGTCAATATTTATGACTTAGTTACATTTATGGGTTTGGAACCAATACAGTTATGTTCCCTACAAATTACTTCTAGTGGAACAGCATGAAACACAGATAGCTACACAGTATTTCTAATCAAGGAAAAGTGCTAATTTATGTATAAAATTAAGACTTAGAAACATTTTGGTTTTTATTTTCACTACCGGGCTTTATGTTTAGGATCTGACTTCATTTTGAAGTTAGTGCTGACTTTCAAAATACTACCATCAACATAAAAATCTGATTCTACCTATACTGTAAAAACCCGAGATTTTCAAAGGATCAAAAAAGAACATTCTCTCTCAACAGGTTATTCCAAGCTATGGCTGATCCCTATAGGAAACATGAATCTAGTTTAGGATTTGTAATCTACACTGCAGATTTCTAGTCACAATAATCAATGGCTTAGTATATGCTTAATGAATTTTGTGACCTTTAGGAAAGCATATGTGGTTTAACCAATTTCAGTGTATTTAATAATTTAAGCTTCAGAAGCAAACATTTACTTCGTTCAATAGTGATGAGAATATTTTATCCACCTGTGATAAGTGACATTTTATTTCTTTGACAGGAGATCAGTCTTAATTACAAAGCCATTAATTTTTTTTTGTTTTATTAAAGAAATGTATTAGAAAGCACCTGCCAGTCATTGGACCAAAGAGGCCAGAAGACTAGAATCAATACTCTGATAAACCAGCATGATCGCTTAAATAAAAAATTTAAGACAAAGAACGTCTGTATTCAAATGTAGCAGCCCTTGGTTTTGCAACAGGACACAGAAAAAGTGACCAAAAAACCTGCTACTCCATAGCAAAAGTATTGTCTGAAGAACTGCATTCAAAAATCAAAAAGATATCACTGTTTTTAAAACAGCAATATGAAATACAACTCTGAAATGTACTAGCTTACTTAACTACTACTCGTCATATAAATTTAAGAGACATGTTGGTTTTGTCCATCAGGAAGCTGCCTGTTTCAGAACATGTTTATTATGCTTTCAGTGGCAGGGAATATGAGGAAACATCTATGGGGGTACATTGCGATTTTCAACTATTTATTTCTCCATTGAACTCAGTGCTTTTTAGCGTTTTCACATCTGTGTAGAATTGCTTCTGTTTTTAAAAGAGGATTACAAATCTCTAATGATGAATAGAGAAGTGCAAGGAAACCCATTTCAAATTTTTAAAGCTTCACATAATTTCAACCACTTAATCGTATACATTGTACTTTAGTAAATATCCCCTTGAAAAGAAAACTCTCTAGGGGAAAAAAAAAAAAAAAAAATCAACCTTGCTCTCAACTGTCAATTTCAATTGAAGACAGAAACAAACATAAAAAGAAGAATCTGGGCAAATAAAACTATCTTTTTCCAGAATCATCAAAGAACACTACAGAACATATGATCAGCCCAACACCAAGAAACAGTTAGTAGCCTTACCCCAGGTATAAAGGTAAATACGTTGTATTTTTGATTTTTTATGGCATTTTTGGGGTATTTTTCTTCACACTTTTCAGGACACCCAAGCCACACTGTGCGAGCCTTCAGCTCTTTCTTTCTTCGGCAAATGTTTATGAGCCAATCAGAACAACTGAAAAGAAAAACAATTGTTTACTTCAAACCTAAAAATTTACTATATGCAATTAGTATTGCCAAACCTGGAACCCTGAAGGCAAATACCCAAGGAAACCAGGCTTAAACATTTTTGCCACATCTACATAAGCAAGCATAATGTTGACTTGTAATATTTAGGGCAATTACACAGTACTCAACTCATTCAGACATGCATATATATAAACACTTGCACATTCTTTAAAGGAAATCCTAATGCAATTGTGGTGAGTTTCACTACGCCTTGCCCTAACAGGTTCAAAAGATTCTAGTTAATACCTGCATCAGCAGCAATGAAATTCCCCCACCACTGAATAATTAACTCATCCATCATACCTTACAGTCCTTTGGCTACATTCTATCCTATATTACTGATACTCAAGTTATGCTAATGACTGAAGAGGAAATAAGGCTTCTGTTAGATGAAGTTTGAAAACTTTCCACAGCTTTGTATACAATTATCACAAAATTTGTAAATCTTAGTTTCCTCCATAAGGCTGCCTATAGCAGACCAAAAGGGAAGCATACTTAATATCACGCTGCCAAATCTTTTCAAACAAACAAAAAAAAAAAGCAAACTGTAAATGTGTATTGCATAACAACCTGCAACGATAAGCTTCAGTTCACAAGAGAAAGGAAGAGCATCCTTGCTAACCATCCTCCAAATCTACCAAAGAGGGTTTAAACTCTGAGCAAGGAGACAGAGGAAGAGCTCCCAGCCACCTTTTAACAATGGCAGTTTGGGCAAGGACACAGGAACAATGGGATGAGCAGGAGGAACAAAAGGCTGGCAAACAGAAAGATGCTACTGAGGCTCAGCAGACTATTTACTGACAACAAGTAAACAAGAAACAAGCAAGCATGTGACTCAACTCATCTAACAATATAGTCAACCTGAGACTTGCTAGGACTATCCACAGGGTCAGCATATGGTACACTGATGAGTACAGATTGTTTGGAAAGAACTCGTAGTATGGAAAGAAAAGCAGGTTTGCCATACACTGTATATAATTGCTTTACAATCCCATGCATTAAAGGAGAATTTCTCCGCAATTTTTTAATACTGTGAGGAGGTGCTTGAATCATGGTAGGAGTACGTTTTAGGCAAGTGAGTCAGAAAGACTGAGCAGACATACCTTCCATGGGCACCTACTGCAGCTGAAGCACAGATCTGGCTTGGCACAGCGGGTTTCACCTGCATCAGCAGGTGAAGTTGAAGGTGTAGCGCCACATGTTTTCTAGTGAGGTTTTTGAACATATTGACAATATTTTTGATGCAGAAAAAAAAAGTAACCATTAGGAAGCTTTTATAAACTATTCAAACCACCAGAAAGGATTTTTCTGAGATTGGGGCGGGGAGGGGTGCGTGTGGAATTACAACCCAGTCACTTCAGCACTGTTTCCTGGATGAATTGTGCAGAGACAACCTGTTTGTACGCACCCAAAAGAAAACAGAAACATCATAACCAACACTGACCTGTCAAGAGCAACCTCTAAAACTGAACTAATTTCCTTCTGAGAAGAACCAGGTGCAGTACTGCTTCAGCGGACATGTCCTCTGTTGATTTCTGGGGCTTGCAGCACCCTGATGTAGTGAAGAATGTCGCTGTCCATGGCCAGGAAGGCTGGACGAGATGATCTTTAAAGGTCCCTTAACACAAATGATTCCATGATTCTATGTCTCTAATAAAACCTAGCTCTGAAGATCTTTCTCATAAGGAAAGGAACAGTCTTGGAACTGACACAGTTGGGAAAAGTATAATTGCGGTGTAGCTTGTTATAAAACCGAAATAATTTCAATGTAGTTCTGCAAAGTTTTATCTAGAACTTACTGGGCAACTGACTAGTACATATTTCATTTTTCAGACAACAAAAAGCTAGAAGAAACAGGAGTACATGCAAAGAGGAGATGAGAATTCAAAGCTGTCCTGACAGGTTCAAAAAACTACCTGCAAGAGACAATGCAGTTGAACAGGCAGAAGTGCAACATCGTACATTTACAAAGAAATTATCAGCTACGCAAACACAGGATTGGAAAAAGGGTAGTAGATAGCAGCTCAGAAGAGGACTTGGTTACTCTGTTACAAAAAAAGTTACAAAAAAAGCATGTATCTGGTCAGCCTGGATAGGCATGCTCCTAGCAAGTCAGGAACTTACTACTTTTCCCTCAATCCAGCGCTATCAAGATCTCAGTTGGCTTACAATACCATTTTGAATACCAGATTTCAACAAACCAGCCTATTGAGAAAATGAAGTCCACACACAGGAGCAACAAAACAATGACAGGTCTAGAAGGCAGGGCAGGCTAGTCTGCTAGATACAGCGAAAGAAAGAGCTTTTCAGAGAAGGCCGAGTGTGGACCTGGTATGGTTTCAAGCATGTAAGAAAGAGCTGCAAAGAGGAAAGGGACAATTACTCTCTACGTCCAACTTGATTAAGTGATGATGGAGTTGAACTGTGGCAAATAAATAAGGGGGAGACAGACATGGAATAAATGCTTCCGACAACTAGTGTGGAAAGAAACACTGAGAAAGGCTGGAATTGCTACCACCGCAGCTCTCTGAGATTTGGTGAGATCAGCCTTAAGTGATAGGTGTCATTCATCCTGTTCAGGCAAGGACTCAACTGGACAACTTCGTAAGGTCCTTTCCTGTTGTTTTTCCACAGTTTGATAATCATGGTACACACAAATATGCAAGGAAGGGAGGCTGACAGCTCACACCATCACCATCCCGCTTCAAATGTTCTTGCTTGTAGCCTACATTATCCCAGGCCTATTACAAACTAATTTCACCCAAGAACAAATGGAATTCAAAGCTGCAGACTTTTTTAAGAAAACCAGAAGTTACGCAATAGTAAAATCATTCAAATCAACATTCACTTTGTTATGGGAATCCCACTACACCAGTACTCACAAGCTGACATTTAAAACACTTCAATTTTAAAGGCTGGATTCTTAAGATTTCCTCCCTGAAGTTTTCACTACAGGATGGACATCCATTTGGGCTTGATCCTATGTAAACATGCATTTTATTTTTGTTACAAATATAAACCCATTCAGCAGCTTTTCCCCTATCACTTTTAAATAGCGGCAAAGCATTATTCTATCTTAAAAGTTCTAACACTGTTAGTCCAACGTTCAAAATTCAGCCCTGTTATTTAGTAACATACAAGTCAGAAAAATCACATTACCTTGATAATTACTTAAATTCATTTTTAAATATGAACAGCAGTCTTTCTACGTCATGGTTCCAAGATCAGTTTAATGGCTGCTGTCACTGCAACGGCTAGTAGCACACTCCTCCCGTAACGGAGGTGCAGATTCTCGCCCCTTCCCTTGTGCTGAACACAACTAATGATGCAACTGCACAGGTAAACTGTGAACTGATCTAGCTGTAAACTAACACAGAATAAAAAGGGGGGCTGTTTGCAGTTAGATCCACCCCTGATGTTAACTACATATATCTATATATAAAAATCTATGAAACTGTAAAACAGTTGAAATAATGTGGGCTACACGCTTGCAGGAAAAGGTGGAATGACTCCACTCAGTGCCAGCTTGGATTTATAGTTAATAAAGCTGCTCATGGAATTCAAGCTTTGAAAGTATTGGTTTCCAGGGCAGGGGTGTGGCAAGGAGAACACAAACGTTAGAGACAGCTTAGCTCTATATAAGAAGCATCAAGACAGATCAGTAGCAAAAAACTTCCAAAAAAATTTTTTTCCAGGGAAAGTAAACAAGCATGACAGCTTCTATCCACAAGCTCGCAGACAGAAACTTCCTGACAGCCTTTGAAATCTTGCACTGCTTAAATCAGTGTTTGAATTTAAGCTGTAAACAGACCGAACATTTGACTAGGCAGAGTCTCTTTTCTAGAATAATTTCCACAAAATTTGAGGACTTTTCTATTGCTAAAATTAAGCAATTGCTTCCCTTTCTTGAAACAACTTTTTCCACTACAGATCAACAGAGAGGCTGAAAGAGATGCCATAATGACCATTAGTTCAGCAAATGCCAAAAAGGTACAGACACAAGAACGTCTAACTGGGAAACAAGTGTGGTACCTTTGATAAAAGGGGTTCAACTGACACAGAGCCAAGAACACTCAAGTTCACAGACACAAGAAAATCTCCGAGGACTGAAATATTACAGGTTGTGCCCAAATTAGTATCATAATGGTTCAGATGAGTTTTACTACCTTAAAAGTAAAAATCAGTTGGATTCGGCCATTTACAGCATCATCTCAGCAGTAATCACTGCTATATCACAGAAGAATAAGAGGTGGGCATGCTGCCCTCAGAAATCCTAACCATTTTACATGAATTCAGATTTTTAAGAACAACGAAGTCTACCCAGTATTTTTGAAGCTCATATTGTCATTTTTGAAGCTCATATTGTCAACACGCAACACATACTTAATCTGTTCTCAAATTAAAATTCCCCAATACAGAAACTCTTTTTGTGCAAGGGTATGGACCCTTTCATAGGTTTTCTGTACCCACTAAACCTGTGTGAAACAAACGTCAGGATATAAATCAGAATAGCGTTCTCCAAGCTTCAAATATCCTAAAAACAATGTAAGATGTAGTATGATCAAGACACACTTTAGATTTGCCTGAAATCCTTAATGTAAATCTTATGCTATAGATTCAGTGATTAAAAAAAATAATCACATTATTGTTTATTGATTTAAGAATTTATTTCCAATTTCCTTGACCAGAAAATTCTACATGTGCAAAGAAAGCTTTTTTGTTAAGCTAGCCGTGAGCCATGTTGCCTGTATCAATACAGCAGGTTGCGTATATAAAGAAATGAACTAATTGATAAAAAAAACTTTAAGGTATATCTATTAAATGGCTTTTCACCAACCTGCTTCCTAATGTACTTTTTCATTTGAAGGAACAACAAACAGAATCTTCATCTTAGCAACTGATGCCATATTTTAAAAAAAGCTACAACAAACTGCAGTAATTGTTAAATAAGAACCCTTAACTTTTTCATAAATACAGCGTATCTCTCCAAGTCAAAAGCTAAAGTAAAAGTCTCAACTGACTCTGCAGCTCTGATAATAAAGGCGCTTTTTTATTTTCTCTTTTCATTATTTTTATCCTACAAGCTTAACTGCCAGTATCTTTCACAAAACAGCATTTTCATCAGAATGGAAAGATAATATAAAAGCTCTATATTGTCTGCAAAGGTCAGCTTTTCCTTATTAGGTTTTAAGTAGCAGAAACTAGTTCTGCAAAGAAAACATACTGTAATTATTGTACTCAACAGGTAGCTTCAGTAATCAGGCCAAAAGCAACACAGTGGTCATGTCATTCTTAAAAGATCAGCATTTTCCCATGCTTCTGCATAACAAATGCGTTGCAGATTAATTGAAAGCGTACAGGCCATCTTAGAGCCCAAATTAATCCGAGCATTTGATATCCCCTTCACTTCATATGGAAATGCCATTCAATGGCACCATTTTCATAGGGACAAAGTGTTTTTTGATAACAAGTGGAATGTAAATCTCATGAGAAAGAAATCAATCCAGCCCAAAGAACTCCAGAGTATTGATCTGTGTGCATTATAATTTCACAAGCTTGAAGAGAATTTGTAAGTTAAAGGGGAAATGATTACAGCCACAAAACAGCTGCTATATCACAAAGTTTTCTTTTAACTGTGCTATGAAAGCAAGAAATAAGCAGTTTCTGAAGTTAAAAGTTACAATGGTTGAATTAAGTCTTCCACTTATCAAAATCAAAGACAACATTTGATTTAATTATGATTTTTTTCTTGCAAATGTAAAAACTGTTTAAAGAGCTGCAGATTTGCAAATAAAGTTCATGCCATTCAGTTCCGATCAACAGTCTATTGTCTAAAGAGAAGTTAAAAGCTGAAAAAAGGACTTCTACAAAATCAATTTTAACATGGAGTAAATTTTGTCAAACCTTCCATACTTGCTCAGGCCAAAAGAGTGAAACTTTTTCAATTAAACAGTAACAGTTTGAGATGTAACTATAAAATTCTAAAGCTGCAAAATAAGAGACAGAAAACTTCCTCTCACAAAAATGAGATTAATCCTAACAATGCAAGACAGGCCAAAAAAACCCTAGTGGGGGGTGGGGTGGGGGGGTGTTTGTTTGCAACAAGTGATTTTGAACACAAACACAAGACTTTCACTGAGACCCCAAAAGAAATCAGGGCCCCCTGAGCTCGGCTCCAGCCAGATGCCTAGTCTTTTCTTGTGTTCATTTTTCTGTCACAGCTTTGAAAATATTACAAATTAGTTTAAAGCACAAAAGGACATTCTGGACATGGAAGTTGAGATTTCAGCCTCACCCAGTCTCAGGCACGAGATACTGATTTCCATAAATCAGGGTGAAATTCTAAATTCTGTTCAACTGAACAGGTTTTGGACTGCCATGCTGTATTTAATTTCACCTTACATGTAAAAGAATGCTGTTTGCCTTCTAGAAATAGGTTTCAGTTGTTTGTAGAACATGTATAATTAACCATCAACACACATGAAAGCCGTTTTCTCACATGTTCCTCTCCATTCAAGTGTGAAGGCATCAACATCCAATTCTATCCTAAACTGATACTTTACACCACAAAAAGCCAGTATAATTCATTCTAGTACGCAGTGCAAGTAATAACTGCACATATGAGAACACAGTAGCCTCCAGGTCTCCGTTACCGTCTTCAGTGTGACCCTATGCAACTTTAATGAACCGCGAATAGGCATTTCAATACCCCTAGGACTCTGTGGGCCTCAGCAAAAATTCATAAAGTTTGATTTCAATGAGAAACCATCAAAAATAATAACTTCACACTGACTGCACAACCCTGACTTTTATCCACAACAGAGTCCCAGTGGTGCTCTCAGCGCAGCAGAAGGCTCTCCATCACCACCACAGGTACTTACGCACCCGCGCAGAAGTTCTCACCCAAGCTGAGGGGTTTATCTAGTAGATAAGGTATCATGGGATTCACCTTCCTTTCAGCTAATTTTCCCTAGCCCATCCAAGCAGATATCTGCACCTTTCTTGTGGAAGTATCCTCTGCCTGCCAATATCACACTGAAATTTCAAGCTTCTGCTAGGATCTGGTGGTCTTTTTTTTTTTTTTTTTTTTATTAAAGATATTTGATTTTTTCCATGACAAATGAAAATTATTTGCTACAATGTTCTGTTATAGGAAAAACTAATGTGATTGAAATACCTCTAGGTATAAATACAAGACTGAATGGATTCTTTATATTGTATCCAAATTCAGCTGAGGCAATCAGCAAAGCAGAAGTCGTACTCTTCTAAGGCCTCTTTCTTAGCGTGGGCTTTTCTTTTACACACCTACTTGAGCAGTAAAATATACAAAGAAGAGGCAGCAAAATAATGAATCCATAATGTAATCTCCTTCCTCTTTTCATTCTCAAAAATCCATCACAAATATGGCTTGAGTATTTTGATAAATGCTAATAAGCGTGAAAGCTTCTAGGCTTGAGCTCCACTTAAAGCTGAGATGTACCGATCAATTCTGAACATGAAATTTTGCAATCCTCAGCATTAATGACTTTTTCTTGTGACATTATCTTACGATTGTTAGTTAGTTCAAACATAAACCCATTTTGCAATTGCCTGCCTCTATCCAAACACCATAAATCCTGTCAGTGCAACCCTTTACTGATCTACCTGTTCTCACGAAACTTATAGGAATGTCATCACAGTAACTAATACTAAAACTTAAAGAGCTGAACTCACCTCAAGTATATTGTTTGAACAGTAGCTCAGTTTTAAGATAGGTCCAAAAGATTAACAGCCTCTTTAAATACTTAAATATATTTTTTAAAAACTACAACAGTAGTTCTGTAGCAGAAGCATTGCATCCAAAAATCATTTATATATACAAATGCTGCTTCTGTAAACTTTGCTACCTTCCAAACACTTATTTCCCTATAATAAAATTAATACTCCATGAGTTTGTTAAATCATAGAAAAAAAAAACCGAACTGATTTTATTTTTCTGCAAATAGTAGGGCTGTATAAAAAAATATTTCAAAACTAAAGGTGCACAAATCAGCCTTGCTTAGCTAGAACAACAGTACCAAGCCTCTTGGAATGTATTAAGTGCCATGAAAACCACCTGTGAACACTTTTACCTAAATTGATTCCAACTCACTTCACTTTACTGATTCTCAGATGTTATCATTCTAGATAAAAACCCCATGATTGTTAATCATCCTAATAGCAATTTCTGTATTTACAAATTTGCTAGCAATTCATCAGAGTTACTATTCCAAGGCTACAGCAGAGTTTAGCACAGGAAGTTTCTAAATAAGAATCAAATCACAAGAGCTAATTCCAGCTGTATTACAGGCCACCAGTTACATGTATTATTCAACTTCTAAAGCTGAAGTAAGTATTCACTAATTAGCTAATGAATCTGCTTTTTCTTTTCAGCAACATCAATAGAATTTATATATTGTCAGCTTAACACCCTAACGCTCCCAAAAGTAAAAGAAAGTTTTAATCGCTCTACCCTGACGCGGTTTTGAGTAGAAGTGATGACCATGTTTATATGCCATATTATGGACCTCAGACTAATACAGGTTTAGTACGTGATCTCTCTTAAAAGCCTCTTTCTTGCAAGTGAGCAAAGCAGACAGATGTCCACAGCAGCAGCTCTTCAGAACTTTTTTTATTAATGCCTTAGTAGTAAAACATTACCTAGTAGCTGGTAATGTCCTAGTAGGGAAAATGCAGGCAAAGCAATCAAAAGGTGCATGACAAGCGAATTACTGTATTCCCATGGTATGTATACTCTGCACATACCACACAATGCACAGTTACTATTTCCTTAATTCATTTAATAGTTTAATAAAAAGTACTGGTATGCAACAAACCTAGTGCAAAGGAACTTCCAGCCACCACAGATAAACCATTCTAAGCCTCTTCTTCTCTGAGAAATTCTAGCTCTTGGTAGAGTATGATAGTCACTCTCATCATTTTCAAAGCCTTCTTCTGACATCATTAGTGGCATTTCATCCAAATGAGAGGACTCATCTTCTACTTGGTACCTGGCAAAATGAAATAAAAACATTAAGTAATGTATCATTGTTTATTACCAGGAATCTCCTAAAGTACCAAGTTAGGCTTTGCCATACAGAATTCCATTAGAGATATTTTCACCTAAACATCTCATGCATTTGTGCTAACCCATTAACCAATAATTCTGATTCGAGTTTAAAAAGCATAATACAGCAAAAAGGCCAGCAATCGATCACTGTCATAGTATAAATCATTCTAGGGAAATTCTTGTTTCTTATGTAATTTGTACAAACAGAGCTGCAACTTCCTATTTTTCAAAGGATTCTTTGTAAGATTTTATTAAACAGAATTTACTTGACAAAGTCTATTACAGAAGCAAACAACAGTGAAGTACAGGCTTCAGATTAACACTAATCTTCTTCAATATGCCTTCCCAATGCCTATTCCCATGTGCCCAGGCCTCCGAGTCACACTTCACAAGTCATCAGCATCTTAGTTTTAATAACCAAAACATCACAGTTGCTTTTATAACGCTATACAAAAACATTCAGTGAATCAAAATGGGGACCTATGGAAACAACACTAAGCTAACAATGGTCCTCTCCTCTCCAGAAACTATTCTGCACTTCAGTGTTACAGTTCTGGAATACTTTTCATGCCATGAATATTGGAATATTCAAAAATTCCCCTAAATGCATATATATTGAGTAACTTAGTTCATGTTTTTATACCATTAGGAAGATGATTGAAAGAAGCTGTGCTATGACTCAGATTTCCTTTCACGGACTATTGAAAGGACCACTACGGATATTAGAAGACAAATTTAGAAGAAATTAAACATCATAGTCAAGCAAATATCATCTACTTGTATGCAGTAACACAATAACCCTTATCGATAAAAATACACGACTGGTCAGAAAAGGTGGCTGCAAAATACAGAATATGTGCAAAACATACCAAACACAAGCAAAACTCTTAAATACATAAAATATTACTTGACCCTATTGGTCGTGGTATTTAAGCAGTCTTTAAATAGGAACAGCTGGTAAGGAAGTATCTGAGCAGAATAAATCCAAAAGTATTCTGCATATGTATTTTTACAATTCCTCAAACACTTCACAGTTCAGAAGACCAGTAGACTATCATCAGACTATCTGTTCTTTGTGTAATATGTAGTTTATCTACCTTGAAATTATCTTTGCACTGGCAACAGCAAAGAGTAATTCCTAGAGCTCAGGAAAATAACAAAACCAAGGATTGACTCACAAAAGAATATGAGCATTTGGCACAGAGTTAGTAAGTTTGGTATTTATGAAGCTGTATTGTATAGTCATCTCCTACAATGTGCATCCTGGGAATGTCCCATTTTCCCCACAACAACCTAAACACAATCTGTATAGTAATTAACAAAACCAAAACTCCACTCCCTTTATGTGACAGCAGCTGGAGTGTGTGGAGCTCTGCCTGGGAATGGATGAGAAGCCAACCGAGAGCTTCTACATCATGGTTAAAGGGAGGGCAGGTAAAGGTGACATTCTAGCAGGTGTCTCCTACAGCCCTCCGGAACCAGAAGGTGAGGTCCTCTGCAGTCAGAGTCACATTCACCAGCCCTGGTATTCATAGAGAACTTTCACCACCCTGCTGCCTTCTGGAGGGACAACACAAAAGGACATAAGCAATGCTGGAGGGTCCTGCAGTGCTGTGATACCCACCTCCTCTAAGTAATGAAAGAAGCCAACAAGCAGAGGGGCTGTGCTGGACCTCCTGCCCACCCAGCAAGGAGGGGCTCATTGGGGGTGTGCAGGTCAGAGGCAGCCTTGCTGCAGGGACCATGGGATGGAGGAGTCCAGGATCCTGGGGGCAGGGAGGAAGGTGGCAAGCAAGCTCACAGTGCTGGCCTATAGATACTTGGCCAAAAAGAACAAATCGGAAAAGCATCAAAGGGAAGAGGGGCCCAAAAAAGCTGGTTAGTATTCCAGGACCAGCTCCGCCAAGCTCAAGAGACTTCCATCCCAATGAACAGGGAGTCAGGAAAAAATGGCAGGAGGCCTGACGGGATGAACAAGGAGCTCCCATGCAGACCCAGACACAAAAAGGAAGCACACAGAGAACAGGAGCAAGTAAGCTGGGAGGAATTAAAAAAACCAAACATTGTCCAAGCATCCAGGGACAAAGCTAGGAAAGCTATATCCCAAATGGAACTGAATCTGGCCAGGGATGTCAAAGACAAGAAGTCTTTGAGTACACAGGTGACAGGAGGAACTCTGGGGGAAATGTGGGCCCGCTGCCGAACAAGGGAGAGGACCTGGCTGCACAGGACATGGAAAAGGCTGGGGTACGGAACGCCGCCTTCACCTCAGCACTAAATAGGCTGGCTTTCAGGAGTCCCAGGTCTCAGGGAGCTGGGGGAAAGGCTGGAAGGAGGAAGATGAGGATCAGGTCAGGGAACACTTCAGCAAACTGGATATACACAAGCCTGTGGGCCCCAAGGGGAGGCACCCACGAGTGCCAAGGGAGCCCACAGATGTCACTGCAAGGCCACTTTCGGTGATCCTTCATCAATCACGGCAACCGAGTGAAACAACTGAAGGCCAGAGGAAAGCAAATGCTACCCCCTTGTCTTCAGGGTGGAGGACGCAGGGAACTACAGGCCTGACAGTCTGACCACGATCCCTGGGAAGGTGATGGAGCAGCTCATCCTGGAAACACTTTCCCATAGTCACAAAGGACAAGAAAATCAACAGGAATAGCCAGCAGAGCTTCAACAAGCAGAAGCCATGCTTGATCAACCTGATAAACTTCCACGATGAAATGAGTGGCTTCATAGATGAGAGCAGTGGATAGTGCTTGGGCTTCAGTAGGGCCTTTGATACAGTCTCCCACAAAAACCTCGAGAAGCTGTTGATGCAGAGGCTGGATGAGCACAGCGAGGCGGACTGAACCCTGGCTGAACAGCTGGGCCCAGTGGGTGCTCATCAGCGGGACAAAGTCTAGCTGCAGGCCAGTAACTAGCAGCGTACCCCAGGGGTCCACACTGGGTCCAGTCCTGCTTAACATCTTTGCTAGTGATCTGGATGATGGAGCAGTGTACCCTCAGCACGCTGGCAGATGACACAAAACCAGAACTGTCGGACAGGCCAGATGGCATGCTGCCATCCAGCACAAACTTGCCAGGCTGGAGAAATGGGGTGACAGGAACCTTAGGAAGCTCAGCGAGGAGAAATGAAAAGTCCAGCACCTGGTGAGGAACAAGCTCACATGCCAGTTTGTGCTGGGGGCCACCCAGCTGGGAAGGATCTGGGCAGAAAAGAACCTGGGGATCCTGGTGGACACCAGGTTGGACATAAGCTAGCAATGTGCCCTTGCCACAAATAGAGCTACTAGTATCCTGGGCTGCATTAGGCAAAGTATTGCCAGCAGATCAAGGGAGGAGATCCTTCCCCTCTATGCAGCACTGGTGAGGCCACACACTAGACTCCTGTGTCCTGTTCTGGGCTCCTCAGTGCAAGAGAGACACGAACATACTGGAGAGAGTCCAATGAAGGGCCATGAAGATGATTAAGGGACTGGAGCATCTCTCTTATGAGGAAAAGCTGAAAGAGCAAGGACTGCCTGTAGAGGACAAGGCATGGCCACAATCTTACCAACATCTATAAATACCTGAAGGGAGGTTGCAAGGACCATGCCATGCTCTCTTCAGTGGTGCCCAGTCACAGGATGAGGGGCAACACGCACAAACTGAAACACAACAGGTACCATCTGAACCTCAGGAAACACCTTTTCACCACGAGGATGACTGAGCAGTGGCAAGGGTTGTCCAGGGAGGTTGTGGTATCTCCACCGTTGGAGATGTTTAAAAGCTGTCTAGACACGATCCTGGGCAACCAGCTCTAGATGGCCCTGCTTGAGCAGGGTGTGGTTCTGCTGACACAAAACAGCACTCTGAGCAGTACTCAGTCCAAAATCTTCATACACCAACCCACTATTTTAAAAAGTCACACTACAAACACCAGGACACATGAAAAAGCACCATCACCGATTTGCTTTTTCTCATCTTACTGTATATCCAATACAAAAATCTGAAACCATTTCCTTTTCCCCTGGATCTTCTGTGTTGTGCCCTGTTGTATACAGGAATGTACTAAAGCAGTTATTAACCTTTTTGGATGCTGGAAAAGAGAGGGGAGGAGGGAGGGAGGGACTGTACTGTAGTATTAGACTTCTATTGAAATAGTACACCACATTTTACACAGCTATGTAATAAATTCGTATCACCACAGTTAAGAAGGAAGATCTAATAAGGAAGGAAAAAAACCCACAAACCACCCAAAGCCACTATTAGTTAACCAGTCATTAGACACACATCAACTTCTGGTCGGCAGGTGACGCCCCAGTTTTTGCACCTCCTTTGAAACACTTTGTATGGGGCATCATTACAGGATATTAACAATGTGTTCAGACCAGATTAGAAAAAAATGTGTAACTAGGAACGAATACACACACCCCATCCCCACCAGCTGCAAGTCAACCAAGTACTGGAATCTTCAGCATATCAGACCTTGTGAAGAAAAATCTTCATCTGTCAAAAGCACAACCACGCTGCAGAAAAACACAAGTTTCAAACTGAACTGCATATATTTGTTAAAAGTTATGAGTTCCCAGAGATTTACATGATGTGAAAATATGGCATAGTAAACACTTTCACTATTATTACCACCAGTACCCATTTAAAACAAACAAGAAAGTTTAAAACAAATATGAAGCACTTGGTTTTCACAAACAATGCTGTTTGCAAAAAGCTGCATCTGATGTTTAATTCAATATGGCAATCTGGCAATATGTTTTCTATTCCCATTATTATCAATTATCAAGAAAAAACACTATACAAAAAATTCTCTCCACAAAACAGAGCAGTTATTACAGGTTAACAACTATATTATACTAAATCATACGGATTACTTTTAAGACTAGACTAATTTTAACACTAGATAATAAAATCACCACTTAGAAAAAACTTACGAGGTTACTTTATGCTAAGACTTCCAGTAAGCCAGGCCTATGTTTAAACAGATACACATTCAATGTTTTTATAATCTCTCCTTGTTAAATTTGCAAATTACATTATCACAGTTTTAATATAGAGCTTTCTGTTGCATTGTGTACTGCTTTTAGACATCCAAACAATTAATGGTATATTTGTAAAACCATCAAGTGAAATCACAATCTGCTAGCTGTACCAGAGCAGACAGTAAGATATGTCAAAGTAACAGATCCCTTTTACTTCTGTACAAAGTTAACAAGTGTCCGATTCAGAAAATATCCTTTACATACAAAGATAACACAGCAAACAAAGTCCCTCTTGAAGGAACATGCTAACGCAGGAGAATTCTGGGAGAGACCTGGCTAAGAAACACATTCACAGACATGCAGAATGCTGAAATCTACTCTTGCAAATGTGGTAATTTGCACAGTACATTGATGTCCTAATCATAATTTCTTTGAAGGTCTTTTTGCCATTATATTATAAACATTTTTTTTTCACAACTGGTATCTAGGTTTGCACTTTTAAATATGGAGCTTCACCAAGTAGCGAAGATAATGAACATAAGCACCATCATGTTTAGTAATCCTGACTTCAAAATACAGTCTCTGAACCAGCAAGCAATTTATTCTGTTTCAAAAGCAATTTTGCTATTATGTTGGAAAATTGTAGTTCAGTATTTAAAAACAATAAGATAATGAATAATGGATTTTTCACATCTAGGATGAGGATAAAAAATTGTATGTCTTTGTTACCTAGTATTTTTCTGCACTTAATTGCCTGAAGTGCTGATTTTCCTTGAGTGACAAATCAATTAAGTATAATCCTAGAAACCTGAGAATAGGGAAGCACTGAAAGCAACGTGAATAAAGAAGTCAGAGTGAAGACGTCAAAACTCTCAGCATGAGTGCTACTATATCAGGTATGAAGACAACTATCTTGACAAAAATATGGCTTCTCAAGGAAAAAGGAACATTAATATTAAACAACTTCAACAAAAATCTGACTACTATTAGGAATACCATTTAACACATTTAAGTGAAAGGAAACCATGTACAATAAAACCTTCTAAATGAAATCTTGATATAAACATCTGCTGTGAAAATGATGCCTCAAGTCACTGTACCTACATCGCTCCCCTTTGATGGCTGTTTGCCAGAGTAGATGCGGCTGCAGAGTTCCATGGGTGCCACAACTGGTAATGGAAACCATTTTAATTCATTTATACCTAATCCAGCCACCTATCTAGATCCATAACTATTTCTGTATTTTCTGCCACCTTTCCATTGTTCGAAAAGAGCAGTGCTCAAGGGTGCAGAAAGAAGCTGCAAGGGGCAGGGTGGTGACGACTGCATGTTTTTCTGGTTTTATTCACTTGACAAATGCAGAAGAGTATCTGACGGATTTTGCTATGTGTCTGCTTAAAAGACCCAGATAGGATAGAAGCACTGTGTCAGATACTGCATAATTACTGTTTTCTTGTTGCCTATCACTCGTGCTATATACCATAATTCACAAGAAGTAAAAACAAAGATGATGTCTTCAAGTAGTATTTCTCAAGCCTAATGAGGCAGGGAAAAGAAATTTGTGGCCACAAGCATACACAGGACTTGGAAATAAGAGATGGCTGTGGGATGCAGAGTAGCGTGGAAAAAGCTCCAACTGAGCATCTGAATAGAAAAGCTGAGAAAGACCAGTTACTGGCAGCTGAGTTACCACC
Source organism: Falco naumanni (assembly GCF_017639655.2). Taxonomy (NCBI): domain Eukaryota; kingdom Metazoa; phylum Chordata; class Aves; order Falconiformes; family Falconidae; genus Falco; species Falco naumanni. The sequence goes on from NC_054056.1 coordinate 19,556,020, forward strand.
GCTTGCACTATAACCCCATCCCATCCCACCAAGCGCTGGCGATTCGGCTCAGCCGCTGCTGCCAGCCACAGGACTCCCTCTGCTTGTGATCACAGGCAAAGGAAAGACGGAGGCAATAAGCAGCACAAACTACCCAGCCATACCCTTGCTCTACCTGCAGCTATTCCTCCAAGCGTTAACCTAGGCAAACACCTTCCCAGCCTGGAGGTAAAGAAGGAGACTGCCAAATAGTAAAGGTGCAGTACGAGGAATAATGAAGAAAGGGACAGGCATATTTATATATAAAAGGACAAACCACTAAAGCAGCCACTGCTGTAGGCTGCCTGTCTGTGCCTGTAGGCCGCTGTCACTGTTCAGATCCTGTCCTGTGTCAAAGAAGAAAATCCCACGAAACTGCACAGCAGCAGGAAAAAATTTATTAAATGTACATTCATCCATAACCATGCTTATAAGTATACAACATTTTCATATAACTGTTCCTCTTACTCAAATATCCAGTGTATCCATAAAACAGATTGCTTTGCTAGAAGCTACCTCAGAAAAATCAAATTACAAATACTTATTTCTTTCAAATATTCTTCTGCATTTCTAAAGATTGGCAGTTACCTTTCCCCCCTCTAATTTCAAACACCTCTATGCTTTCACAGGAGTAAACTGAATTAAACTACACAGCAAATTGTTCCTAGATTACAATAGAAGGGGAAAATGGAAATTTCTCCTACAGGTAAGCACATGAAATTTAAAGGATTTCCTTTAAACTCTTCCTCCAAAACACAGAAAAGCTATTCCAGAAGTTTTTAGAATTCATTAGAGCTTGCCATTATTTGTCCCTATTTAGCTCTAGTTGTGCCTCTAATGCAAGAGCACCCCCTAATCAGCATTACTTGGGAAGTCTCTGAATCCAAATCCCATCCTAAAAAACAAATATATATATATACACACACACAAAATAATCCCATTACAAATTTATATCCATTTATATCCAGTTTCAATAGTTAGGTTTGCTTTTGTGTTCTTGCATACCAGGATCTCTGAAAACCTATCACAGCACTCCCATCATAGTTCAATGGACAAACATGCACAACAGAACAAAGGAAAAAATACTTCTACTGTATGGAGGCAAGCTGATGGCTGCGTATGTCACTGAGATGCGTATTTACTGCAATATGGCCAAATAAATCAAGTTGCCCCAGCCTTTTACGAATGATGCTGAGAGATATTCTGAAAAACACACAAGGCAGTATTTTTGATCAACCACTACAATTTAAAAAAAAGGGAAAAAAAAAAGCTGGTATCTTCTGCCATGCAGAACTAAGGGAAAACTCTTTACATCCGTTGAGATAAAGGTCTAAAAGCAGACTACACGGTTATTACCAAGGCAGCTCCCTTTCATCAATAGCTTATCAAAGTTGCTTAAATCACAGATACTACAGGTTCTACCAGAACTTCCATAAAGCAAACATTCTGAAAGCTGTTTGCCTTCTCTCTCTCCTACCTCACACTTTCTTACCAGATGTACAGATGAAGCAAGTTCAGAAGATCTGCATAATGAAGTAATGGAGCCTTCATGAAAAAAGGCACCCTTCCTTAGTCACCTTTGCTCACCTTACAAAGCAATATGCATGTCCTAATGTAAGGTACCCATGACAAGATGAGTCTCTGTTTTTAACAAATACATACCAGAAATACCTAAACACGCAGCAGGACCTGAGGAAACATCATCTACATTCAACAGAACCCTATTTTTAATTAGTAGGATACGTCATTGATCACAACAACAGGGCCATTTCATCACTGTCACAGAGTATTGTTATTGACATTGTAGCCCGATCAATGGTTTTCTCTCCCTGTTCTTAGCAATCCAAATGCCTGCCCAAGCAATGCCGCAAATCACTGTATTTAGATACTACAGATACAAACCAGAAAGGCAGGCAAAACCAACAGCTTAAACACGAACCACCTTAGAAATATATTTACAAAGTTTATTCTGCTGTACACAAATACACACGTGTGCTCACTGCAAGACAGTATCACCGGCAATAACAATTCAAAGTTCTCAAACATGTTTTGACTCATCATGCTAAAGATTAGGACTGTCTATAAACCTATCTTGGTGTGAGAAAAAACACAGAAATCATGTGAGAAAAAAATACAGAAAATAAACATAGGGACTTTTTTTTTCCAAATACACAGTTCTAAACAATGTCAAGTCAAAGAACAGCAATTAATTACTAAAATCACTTAAAAGCTCTTATATCATAAAAATTTATGTATGCAGACAAAAGTATTACAAACTACTTCTCAGGTATGACACCAATGACAGTGTTATTGTATGCAAAAATATTTTACATTTGCTATTGTGAGCAGCTCTATATGCATGTACTGTGCTTACCTGCATCATTAAATCAAAGATTGCTCTGAAAAATAAAAGGCACAGAAACTAAAATAACAATGCCAACACACACTGCATAAAAGCTCTGAAAAACTTTAACACACAGCAAGGTCATTTTTCAAAAGTTATATATCAAACTGATTTAACCCAGGCAAAAATCTCAGAATCTACACGTCTCCTAAATCAGGTTCTCGTCCCAACAAGCAGTATTAACCTATGAATAAAGCCTTCAGCAAACAAAGCAACACCCAGTCCAGGGGCATAGAACAATACACTGAGAAGGTACAAAAAAAGCTGCACAGCTAATTTCTTTTTCTAAAAACTAGTGGTACTTAACTTGAGAGAATTTTTAAAGCGCTGTCCCAACCACTGTTATACAAATATAACACCCCAACTACAAAGGTGCCATGCAAACAACCCTGCTGGAAGAATGTGAATTAAGAGATGGCATCTCAGATTCAGCCCAAAAATTACTCAGTGATACAGTTCCAAACAGGAGTGAATCTCTGTCCAAAACCACAATTCAGGAAAGGCTAATGACAAAGGATGGTAAATCCTGCAAAACAGTGACTTTTTTTTTTTTATTGCAAAGAAGTTTTTGCTTTACAAGAGACAAACACTTTGAATCTCAGGTGAAGTCAGTAAAAATCAGGGGGGCAACAGTCCTGTAAAAAGAACAAAAGGACATACATGATTGATCTACTTTGCAAGAATGGCATTAACAGCACAGACAATTGTCCTAACTACAGTTTCTACAGATTTCTTTGCACCACATTTGATCCATTCCTTCTTATGCTGAAACAAAAGATAAGAGATGTATTTGAATGAACACTTCAATAGATCAGCATAACATATAGCTGTGCATTTTAACATGTTCTGACTTCCAATACACTTCAACATCTATAAATCAGTAGCTGTAACATAAAACATCAGGAATACCACTTCTGGTTGTTCAGAGTTCATGACATTTCTAGGAAGGTATCAGCTGAACCTGTAAAATTTGCAATTTTTGGTATCACAGAAATGACCTATACATCTCACTTTGATTTGCTACCTCCAGCAAAGAAAATTTCTGTCCTACAGGCAAGTGGATTAGACTAATCTGTAATAGTGTGTCCACTCAGCTGCCAGTTCTGTATGCGTGTCAGAGAGGAAAAAACCTCCCAAGCCACAGGGGCTCTGATTTCAAGCATCACAAAACCCAGGACGATGTTATAAGCTTCCTCCATGAGCAAGTGCAAGTGTTGCCAGTACACATGCAGCCTGCTAACATGCAGTACCCATGCCCGCACACTCCTACAGTTGCTTACTTACAGTATTAACTATGCTATTTCTACAAAAAAAGTAACAAGCATTTACAGTGTATGTTTCTGGACTAAACAACCTATTGCTTCTGGTCAAACAACATGTTTGAAGAAGTTACTGTCACTTTGCAACAGCAGTTTTAAAACACAGATGTTCAAAAAGTAAATTCAGTCCCATCTTCAGAATGCTTTATCGCAGAAGCTATGTTAAAGTTAAAATTAATGTCAATATTGTCAATCCTTCAGACTCATCTGTCAGTTTCAAACTCATTTTCACAATGAAATCTGTAGAGCCATTCAATTAACAGGTACATGGGGGAGAAGAGCAGATCAAAATGAAACCTGTAAAACTCTGCCCAAATATTGTAGGAACGTATGCGCTAAACATTCAGATGTACCTAAGGAAAAAGATGCAACATTTTATAAAAGCCACAAGAAATAACAAGTATCGCTGCATACAACCCATGCAACAGGTAAAGTCTACTGACACACATCAACATTCATTTTTTTGAACATATATAGACATTTTGCAAGGCTTTCCAGACCCACAGTTACAGCAAAATGAGTTATAAGCTTTCCATAAACACCATTATACAAGAGATGTTAGGTCCTGTTAGCTCTGACTGTTACATGGTCTCAACAAATAACATTCATTTATTTGGGGAAGTTTTTATTCTTAATTATTACTCTTAAAATATCAAAACCTGGTACATAATTTACCACTGGAATATGAAGAATAACATCTGAACTATGGAAGTCACACTGTAGTTCAGAACTGGAACACATGCTTCTAAAACAACTGAAACTGGGCACCAGGTATAAAAGCATTTTAACAAAATTCACTTCAGACAACATCAGAAATTAAAGAAATCACAGAATTCCTGTACACACTTCTCGTATTATCTGCTGATACTTGTATGTGTCTATTTTTTGGTGGTTCACTGTGAAATCTAGCCAAAAACCTTCAGAAATCGTAACCAGGACTACAAGATTGCCGGGAACAGCTTTCATTTAAATGAAAAGCTTTGGAACAGTAATACTACATCAAATCATCTTACTTTCTGTGCAATACGAAAATTTGTTTGACATTTGTAAGTACCAGGGAAACATAGCAATTCTCAGTGAACTCTGAGTTCTGCAGACTTGCTCTCCATTTTGCTGGAACAGGCTATTTTTTTCTATTACGTATATTCCACGTGAAACAAACTAGAGTCCACCAGCTGTTAAGCAACAAGTGCCCTGTGTTTACCTGAACAAAGGATACATTAACCTATTATCTTTTTCCTCTTCCCTTCTCATGTACTTTTCTTTTTCACTAATAAAAGAATTCAAAAAACAAATAGTCTATCTAGTCCCCCTAAAACAGAGCTGCTCATCAGCAAGCAAACCACTAGGACAAGCAATAGCAGCAGATCTGTTCCACAACCTGCCCTACCACAACTGCCTACTGTATCTAGTGCGGTCATTCCCAAGTACACTACCGTGACCCATACTATGAATAATCCGGCTGGAGGATTCCTTCCAGAAAGTGTTTCTCATGACATCGCCTTTGTGAATAGCTGGGAGTGCAACTGAACTTAGGTAATATCGGACACAGCTAGCAAGACCTGTTTTTTTTGTACCAGCTCAAGAGTCCCAACACCTCACCCCTTAGCCCTATTAGGCCAAATGCAAGCATACCCTGACAGCAGCCAAGTGCAGGACACCTCAACAAATCAGGTATTTTGCTTATGGATACATGAGGGTTGACTACTCTTTAACCCCTTATCAGCTTCAGTGTTCCACCAGGCTTCTTGCTTTCCTTCATCGACCTCACAGGACACCACAGACACAGCAGCTGACTTTCTCCCTGCTTTAGCAGATGATTACTCAGGGGCTGATGATGGCAAATACAAGTCTAACATAGGAGAACAAGTGTGTTAATTCTCACTGCACATTTCAGATTATTCTGAACGTTCTCTGGTCCCCTTTTACCTTCACAGTGTAAACAAAAAGCAGCAGCTATTTTTCCTGTAGATAGCAGATCCTTCGTGCTGAAGGACAAAGTGCTGAAACAAGTGCTGAATCAATTGCTTCCTTTTCCCCAAGCTTCCTACAACTATTCAAGTTGAATATATTAAACAATACCAAGTCTTTTTTAAGTATTTGAAGATAAACAACCTTTTACTTCAAGATAGATTTCCTGAATTTCTATCAGTAGCACACAAACAGCTCTCTGTCCAGCTGAGGTAGGGGAAGATGGCAGAAGACAAAAAACCTGAATTCCTACTGCATAAGTAATAAGTTGCCCTTAAACATCAGAAATAAAAGCAGAACAGGATATATGTGTTCATTGAACCACAGGTAACATTTAATATGTATTTTTAATTTTTTTTAAACAGGCCTTAAAATACACAAAGTGAATATATATAAAATACATTAATCTTGTCATGTTTATATATGAAGTACATCCAGGGACATTCTTAACTGGCTATGATTTTATACAGAAGTGTACAATCTCAGGTGTATATTGTCAAAGTTTCTTTAGCTGTGTGGGAAAAACATATTCCAGCTTTAAAATACACACTATCACTCTGTCAAAATAATCTCAAAAGCACATGAAGGACAATAACACATGAATGATATTGAATGAGAACGTCTTTGTCGTCACTGCAAGCAAACTACAGCAACACTGGCAAAAGACTCCCACAGACTGCTTAGCTCAAGCAAAAGAAGTCATCCTACAAATTAGCTTTGGGGCCACTAAAGGCTAGCAACTGATGAGTTGTATTAACTGATGTTACACAGTAGCAGGGCAATCAATTTGAGTTAAAAAAATACTACCACGCTGAAGTAAAGGATCTGTGTACAAGACTTCCAGAAGACACTAAGTCCTTCACTGAAGAAATAAATCACAGCGAGTCAAAGACTTGAGGGCCCAGAAATCACAGTACCGGATTAAACCTGAAATACCAACTCTATTATATTTTAATGGGAATTTGTTTCTAGACATCTTCAGAAGTATGAATTATAGTGTTCTAGGTAAAATCCACATATACCACATATATAAAAATATATGCACGTGTTAACTTTCTGCATATCAGAGACCTCAGTGACTTCACTTCAACACTCTTATAAGTATCTGCAACATCAGGACCTTTGCTGCAGTTTCCACAGGAATGCAAGGCTTCTTCAAAGTCTGTGCTGAAGATAAAGATTAGAAAAGCAAGATGAATCATTCATAAAGACACAGGAGCTGCAGTTCAATTTCAAGCTTAGAGTCATAAGATTTACGAGTTTACTTCAACTATCTGCACTGCTGTATTTCCTCTGACTCTACACAAGACACCTGTGGTACAATCTACACCAGCATTCCCATGCTTTTGTTATAGGTCCATAGGACACCACCCAAAGCACACAACAGATGCTCTCACAAATCCAAGGCATGGTATTCTTGAAGAAAAATGACCAACCTACTCACCTTAAGAACAACAAAGAATTAAAAGTGAGTGAAGAGGTTGGTATTTGTACCTGGGTACCTACCTGATTTATGAACTTAACTCATATCTACAGCATTTTTCAAATCACCAAAACACTCCTGGGTAACCTACAATAGAACTACCTGATAGCTCCCATGGTCTGGACTAAGTTTTTGCCTACATAATCCTCCCCTTTCGCTTCTTCTCCAAGGCACAATATCTACTGAGTACCTTACAGATTCCAGCAAGAGCTTCCCCTGCTTCAATTCGCTGAGGAACAGGGATGGCAACAACACTGCCCCACCTCAAAACAGAGAGCAGATCTACCAGAAATTGCCAGACGTTCCAATATTAGCAAGATTGGGAAAATAACTACTACGGCAGACTGCCCCACAAACTCCTGAATATTCATAAAACAAAAAATACTGTTAACTACTTCAATAATCAAGACAACATAATTTAGGCCTAACTTATTTCGCACTATTTAAAACTGACTTTTCTGTTAGCTACTCCATTTGGACAAAGAAATAAACATGCTATTCATGATGAAATGAATTTATTACTGTATTTGAGTAAGAAGAACAGCATCAACTATTCTGTTTTTAGTAAGTCCATTTACTTCAGATCCTACAACTGCTCCCTCCAGTCCTTGTGTCCACAACCAGAGTTGTACAAAAACCAAGAAGAGAGGAAAAAACCTTCAAACAGCTAAATACAATCACATCCTGCACTGTGGGAGTCCTGTCGGATGGCCATACCAAAGTATTTCCTTGCTTACAACAGCACACCTAGAAATAACAGGAAGCAAAGAAGCGTTTGATCTTTCCCTGAGAACTTCAGTTTGATGGCAGACCTCCTGGCCGGCCTCTCCGAGCCGCTTCTCCCCCAACACGGCACATCTCCAGCGACGGAATCACGGTGACTCCGACACCCGCGCTTCCTGCTCCCGCAGCACCTGCCTCGCAGCCCGTTTCACTAACGACGCCCGGGAAACCCCTACGGCGGCCACTCCGCCGGGATGCGCACCCCCGGCGGGGCCAGGCCGCCCTGCGGGAGCGGGGCCGCGGCAGGGCCCGGAGCGCCCGGCGCACCCTCCGCCGGGCCCTGCAGCACCGCCCGCCCCGGCCCCGCCGCCGCCCCGCGGAAGAGGGACGCGCTGCCCTGCGCGGCCTGGGGGAGGCGGCCCGCCAGCGCCACGGGCTGCGCCGGCCTCCTGCGCGGCCTACGGGGGGGGCCGCCGCCCCTTCCCGCCCTCCCCGAGCTGCGAGCGGGCGGTCCCGGAGCCCCGCGGGGCACCCACGGCCCCGCCGGCAGTGAGAGGTGCGGGGACGGGGGGAAGGAGGCAGCCCGTACCTGTTGTGCCTCTGCGCCGTGACGGCGCTGGTGTAATAGGCCTCTCTGCGCTGGGCGCTGCGCGGCACGGGGTGCAGCGGGATGTGGTCCGCCATCTTGGGGGCGCCCCCCCCGCCCCGCCACCGCCGCCCGCGCGCTGCGGCCGCGGCCCGACGTCACGGCGGCCGCCTGCTGACGCCTGCAGGCAGGAAGCGCCGCGGGGCGGGGCCTCGCCGCACGCAGCGGGGCGGGGCCGCGGGAAGGGGCGGGGCCATAGCGTGCGGCCGGGCGGGGGCGGTTGGTCGCGGCTGGTGACGGCTTGCAGCGGTTGATGCCGGTTGGTGGCAGTTTGCAGAGGCTGGTGGCACTTGGTGGTGGCTGGCAGCGGCTGATGCCGGTTGGTGGTAGTTGGCGGTGGTTGGTGGCGCTTGATGGTGGTTGGCAGTAGTCTGCAGTGGTTGGCAGCGGCTGGTGGCAGGTGGCAGTGGTTGGTGGTGGTTGGCAGTGGTTGGCTGTGGTTGACGGTGGTTGGTGGCAGTTGGCAGTGATTGGCAGTGGTTGGTGCTGGTTGGCAGCGGTTGGCGGTGGTTTGCGGCAGTTGGTGGTGATTGGCGGTGGTTCATGGCGGTTGGCGGTGGTTCATGGCGGTTGGTGGTGGTTTGTGGTGGCTGGTGCTGTTTTGCAGTAGTTGGTGGTGACTGATGGCAGCTGGGGTGCTCCCAGGGTAGCTTGCCAAAGACAAATTTCTAAGCAGTATTTTGACTTTAAGCGTGTCACCTGGTTCCAGCACTCACCAACAGACACGGGGCACTGGCAGCTGAACCAGGCAAGCAGGAACGACGGTTACGCAAGAGGCACAAGACTCATATGGGAATAAAAGGAACAATCCTGCTGCTGGGCATGCGGCAAGGCTTTGCTGGCAATCTGAAAGGTCACATTCAGAAATGCCATAAGGGAGAAGGGATTTATTTAGTTTTTTAACTGTGATAAACATTATAAAGTTGATTGTAGTACATCAATAAAATAATGTAAATTTAATTTGGGTTGGAAGGGATGTCCAGATGTCATCTAGATCAAGCCCTTGGTCCAAGACACCAGGTTTGGTAGCAGGTTGTTCAAGACCACGTGCATTGGAGCATCGGAACACCTCTAAGGACAGCACAGTGTTTCCACAACTTCTCTGGGCTACCTGTTGCAGTGTTTTATCTTGTGATAAGCAAATTACTAATACGTAATCAGAATTTCCCGTATTCCAACTTGTTGCTGTTGCTTCTCATCTGATAACTGTGCACCTCAGAAGAGTCTATCTAGCTCCATCTCCTCTGTATCGTCCCATTACATGGTTCCATTCAGCCCCACAGCCTCCCGTCAGCCTTTTGCACCCCAAGCTGACCAGGCTGAGCTCTCCGCCGCCCTTTAGCCATCGTGTCCTCCAGCCCCCTGACCATCTGGGTCACCCTTGCATGGACTCACTCCAGAATGACAGTGTCCCTTGGCAATGAGAGGGCCAAAACTGGCCGTGGTATTCCAGGTACAGTCTTACAAGGCCAGGTGGAGGGGAAGGACCACTCCCCTCCCTGTCCCTGCTGGTCACCGCGCTGCGTGGGGTGCGGGGCTGGCTGTGCCGGGCACGGTGCCGCCATGGCAGGCTGCGGTGCTGCCCTGCTGCCTCCGCCGGCTCTGCAGCCTGGGCTTGGCTCCGGGCTGGGGTAACCAAACAACCCTGAGAACGTTCAGCAGAAGAGCTGTGCCAGTCCTGGGTGCTTTCATCGCCCTCGTTATTACAAGTCTGCACATCTCACAACTTTTAAAGCCTCAACAGCTGTGTATGCAGAATCCTCACGTGGCTAAAGAGGTTGCTGCAGATCACCGAGGCCAAGAGAATGAAAGTGATTTCTTCGGGTTTACTATTTGATTCAAGCCTGTGGCAGAGCAGTTTTTGAACAGCACAAGAATCAATTTACAAGTTAGCAGCCTAAGACCAATCTTTTTGTCTCTGCAGAACTTTGGTTCTGGTTATTTGGTTAAATTTCTAGTTATTTACCAGATTTGTTATTTGGTCTGTAACTATTTCTGTTAGTCAGTGACATGTACACGTTTGTAAATTTCGTATGTATAGACAAATACATGATCTAGCATATATAATAAAAGGTTTATTATTGGGAGACTTGCAAATGCCCCAGCATGAGGCAATCATTAGGAACCATAAATACCTTTAGAGTCTTGATTTCGTACTGAGTCTCATGTAGTCTGTAAATCATTTTATTTATGACTACTTTAAGTTTTTAAAAGAGAAATACTTCACTATTACCTGTGTGCAGAGAGGCTTTGAACCAGAAAGCTGCCTAGGAAGAGGAAAATGACAGTTGCTTAATAAGTCGATGGCCAAGAGAATGACAAAGTGGAATTTTTATCATTTTAAATGCATGCAGTTTCCTTACTGCAAATACATGTTTAGAACTTGCAGTTAAGACTGTTGCTGGAAATTTGTCATGAATTCAGCTGCTTGATCACTCTAATTGCCTTTTTGCATCAGTATCTTCATAAAATGGTAAAAGCTCTTCAGGATGGGACTTTGATTGTGTGGCATCTTATCATCGCTGAGTTCTTCTGCCTCTAGATTATCATGTAATCATGTTTTAGGTTTTGTAAAGAGAATTCTTAAAATTTATGTAAAATATTTTTAAATGTAAAATTGGGACTTCAGCATACAATACTTAGGGACTCTTCAAGATGCCTGTAGCAAACATGCCCACATTTTGAAAATAATATTCCCTTTCTCTTTAGAAATGCTGAAAAGTCACAGAATAAACTTGCTTTTGATCCAGATTTTGTTAGTCAGGCAACCCAGGCAGGTGTTGGTTTTATGTATGAAAAAAGCTTTTCATTTCAAGAAAGAAACATTTTTGCATTCAATATTAAGCACAGGCTAAATAACATTTATCACTTAAATATCATGATAACATACATTTATGATAATAAGTAAATTTAACACCATTCTGAAATAAACTTTCTGTATCATCCTTTCCGTGTTTCTTTTCCGCATCTTTTTGCATTTCTAGCAAGTGGCAGAGATCAGAACCTATGATTTATGGGTCTCGTGAACTCAGTGTAACCAGGAATGAGCTGGCGTGGAAACTGTTTTGCATTTGTTGCATGTACCCACTACAGGTGCAGAACCTGTGTGTAGCTAGTTCTGCCTGACGTCCCCAGGGGGCATTTTACAATAATTTATACTTTCACTACCATTCTACTTCTGCTGTAAATGTTCAAGGTTGAGTGCTCCCTCCCTCCTGATCCTGCTTGTGCACCAGTCTGGCTAGGGTAAGGGCAAGAGATGAAAGACAGTTTGAAGCTAATTCATTCCTAACTCTCCTTCTTGGAGCTAAATTATAAACCCAGTTATACAGGACTAAATCTGTGGAAGTGGTACTAAAATCAGCTGAATATATACCAAAAGAAATGAGTTTCAGTAAGCTTCACATAATGTTACGTGATACAAAATTTACGTTGCTTTTATACTAGATATTTTCTCACCCCATGTTTCAAACTGCTTGCATTTCCATTTAATTGGGGAACTTTTTTCATCGGTGATGAACCAGCTCTCAGTATCTGTCTTCAAATTTTGAGCAAATTGCATATCAGTCCAAGACACCTTGAGGCTTAAATCCCCCCCAAACCTCTGGCAAAACCTGAGCACAACAACATAGAAATAATCCTGTTGTCTTTATATGAAGAGCTGAAGGCAGCAAGGAAGACTAAACCAAATAAATTCTTACACTGTCAAAGTAAGGGAGCAGAACAAATACAAAACAGAGGGAGCTACAGTTACCACTTCTAATAATACTAATTGCAGTGCCTTCATATCTTCATATCAACAAATCAAAATGTTGTCTTGCTATGGGAAGGAACAAAATTGGAGATGCTGTTTTCCCTGAGAGAGCGCCCTCGTTTTAAAAGATTACTTCAGACAATGAAGCCACAGGCAATTCAGTTATACTGAATTATATATATATATATATATACACACACACATATCTATATAAATCAATGAGTTTAAAAACACCCACAAGAAGTAAAAATAATAATATAAAATATTACCATACTATAAAAACAAACTGGAATGCAATAGGTACTGGAAACAAAACACTACTTACATATTAAAAAAATTACTGTTGTCTACATAACTGCAAGAAGAAAAATTCTGTTTCTACACATTTTATTTTTAATATTCACAGCATTCAGTGTTTGTCAATTAATTGTGCGCCCAGCTGTTACATTTCTTTCAGACGTTCCTTCAAGGTCTTCTCTTTGGTAAATGTCAACTCTCTGCATCTCTGCAGGATTTACGGACTGCTGAATCCCTGCTCCTCCTCCGCAGTCCATCACTGCACTGTGGGTCCCATAGCACGGGCTGCACACCGGCCATGTGCCACCCTCACCCGGATTCCAGCCTGTCTCCCTTCCAGAATAAAATACCAGAAATATCTTCCCCAGTTCAATCAGCAAAATTATGTGTATGTTGTAGTTTGGATTGTGTTGGAGTTATAGCTTCTAGCCAATAACAGCTCTGGCTGAAAAGGCATTTTCACCAATTCACTTGGCAACAGATGAGGCAAAAAAATCCAGGCAAATCTTAGAGTACTTACATCAAATTGGTTTGGAAACAAAGGTACACTTTGGTGACTTCTGATACAAATATCAGTCATGCCTTCATTTAAGCTATCCTTTTTTGATTGTGGATAAACAAAAGGAGAAAATTAAAAACACAATGCTCTTTATTTTACTGAGCTTCAGAATGACCCTTCAGAGAAAACCTTCTAGTAATTGTTCACAGCATTTCTTCAGTCATGTTAACCTCTAAAGTTGAAAATTGCTTAAACATACATTTAAAAATCCCATGCCTTTTAATTTTTAGTTAGCTTCTGAGATACTATTTCTCATCCTCTTAATGTATCTATTAATGTAAAGTCAATGCAAGATTTTTATTGTTAATTGGAGAAAAAAAGCCTGTGGACTCAAAACTTTTGAGCTTGCTTACCAACTTCTGGTCTTCTTTTAAAACTAGAGAGTAGCCAATAAAATATTTCTATGATCTGTGGTGAAAAATGAACAGCAAAGCACAGCAGCACTTTGAGAGGATGTGATTTTTTTCAGTGTCCTCAGTGGGTCTATTTATCAAATTCCATGCTGTTGATCTTTCAAATAAATAAATACAGCTGGTGTAACTACTCCTTCAAATGGAAAGAAAATGCACCCATGATTTAATTACAAATTTTGTGTTGTTTCAGCACTTTGGAAAAGGTCATGGAAGGACAAACAGGGCCCAAGTGTAAACGTGAGTACCTGGTTGTGGTTGCTGGTGTCGGGCTCACTGGATCTGGTTTCCTTTTGCAGTTGCTGTTACAATAGTGACCAAAAGCTTCAAGTGGGATTAGGGGGTCTTTGTTTGGAGAGCTATACAGAAGCAAATGAAGAATAAAGTTCCCAGATGATAAGTGACAAAATACTTAGTGTCTTGTATAGCATATCCTTCAAAAGTCAGAAATTACTTAAAATCTCCTCTTTCTCTGCTATCTCTTTATGTCTGCCCCAGCCATCAGCTCAGGCTCATAGCAAAAAGGTTTCTGATTTCCCTAGACCTGCCTCTGAAACCCGTTTGCTCTCAGTCCTTTTAGCCGGTCAGATCTGGCACCTGTTAACACCTAGACGTCATCTCTTTGTATACCGGTTTCACCCCAGCCAGCAGTTTGAATCTTACCGATTTTCCCTGTATAGCATCTCTTACCCATAGAGGAAACACAATTTTACACATTCTTAGCCTCATGACTGGTTACCACACCCTTTTTCTGGTACTGGGATCAGATCAACTCAGAATGAGCTGAAGAGATCATTTTCCCAGCTCATCACTTTCCATGTCATGTTTCTCTCTGTCCTCCCTCAAGCTTCTTCCCCACTGTTGCATCAAACAGCAGTCTTTCCCTGCTCAACTCGTTATTTCCCACTGAGAGATTGCTTCCCATCACTAACCAGCAGGTCACTCCCGTGGCTTTTGTCTGCTTGTGTAATTTGCAAAAATTTTCTCCCATTCCTCAGGGAATTCCCCATAAATGAAAAAAAATGGTCTCACTGCTCTTTTTCAGAACTAGGAAGGGTCAGCTTCCTTCCATAATGCAAAATGAGACCAGGGCTGCCCTCAGCAATACTGGATGAAGAACATCAGCTGTGGTCTGCAGGCAAAATAGCAGGATGAAGGCTGAGCAGGCTGCCAACACAAGTTACCTGCAGCTTGCAATGTTCTCATCTCGGTTTGACTTACCTAAATCTGGAAGAACTGGCACCCAAACACAGTATTTGTGGAAGATGTTTCTTGTGAAGAGCCTTAAGACTGAGCAGGAATATGTACTTCATATAGCAGACAAAATAGGTTATCCAGAAAATCAGCAGTAATCATACCTATTTGTAGTGCCTTGGTTAGGAATAATACGTAAGGTCCGAAATACATAGAGATCCAAGTTACCAGGATCTGATTTCTTGGACTACAGAGGCATGGAGTCATAGTCTGTGATGTTAGTGAAAATAATTATATAACCAAAACTATAGGTACAAGATGCAACAAGCCAACAGACAAAAGTAGATTGAAACAAACAGCTAAGGGAAGAGAAATAAAACACACTGTGTGTTTTGTAGGCTGTGTGTACAAATGTACGGTTGATAGGACGGTCAGTTGTGGCTGGCCATTTATCCATCTTTTGGTTAAAAGGAAGATTTTTGTAACCCCAATTTGACTTTCTATGAAAGGAGTAGGAGTCCATGTCTTGTACAGATTCCAGGGAAATTTATTAAATTAATTTTTCAAGACTGCTAATACTGAAAGGAAAGAATGAAAAAGAGGGAAATGTGCAGATTGCACCTTTGAGTTGGAAGGTTGCTGGCAAGAGGAAAGCAGGGGAAGGGTCAAGGGAGAAGCTCTTCAGAAAAGTGGGAATCGGAGAATCTTTCTGCTCCCACAGATTTCCTATTCAGTAAAAAAGCAACAATCTTTTTTGTGAATTCTATCAATACCACAAGATAGACTATTTTCTCTTGAAGCTGAAGATGGACTTTAGTTTGGGGATTATATGCTTTATTCTAGCTTCTTTTTTTTTTTTTTTTTTTTTTTTTCTGTCTACAAACTCCATCTAAAACAAGCAAAGACATGAGTGGTCAGTTTTCATAACAGAAGTGCTTGGAAATAATTTCACAGATGCTGGTGCAGTATGGCAACACAGATTCAAATGATCTGCCCACTGGTGGATTCAGTTGCGCCTGGGACTGGCTCCTGCTGTCCTGCCCAGGTCATGGGGCGATCTCTTGTTTCTATGAAATTTGTGGATTATTATCCACATCACTATTAAATAATAACCTTCTAGGAAGCATGTAAAATCTCAAGTTGTATCCAGTTCGTTTTCTTGAAAGAGGCAAGTTAATTAGTATTAAAAAAAAGAGAAGGGAGGTGAGGGCTGTGCCCTGCAAATCTATGACATTTTCACAATTTCAAGGAAATAAAGGCAACTTAACTTTAAGGCCAAAGACATTTCTTCTTGAAAACACAAATTGATGTCTTACACTGAGTTTTCCTTTGTACTAGTAATGTGCAACATGGTCTCTATCAGAAGAGAAGACTGATGTCATTAGAAGATTGCCCTTTGAGGACTAGGCTGAGATGGAAGCATCACTGGCAGCAAGAAGGAACGTACCCTTGGGCTCTGGGAACAATGAACAGCGGGGGCGCGGGGTGCGTCAGAGGTGGAGTTCAGGGTGGGCCTGTGGCCTCAGGCTTCATTTCAGCAACACATTCAGCAGGTGCCTCAACCCCACCAGGGTCTCTGAAATGTCAATGAAAACACTTAGTTTTCCCTCAGCGCTACCAGAGGGAATGAACTACAGAAAGAGAGAAAAATAACAGTGAGGTTCACGGGGTTCACATGGGTAATTTGAAATTCAGTTTCTCCTCAGCCATCCTGGTCAGCTCCTTGCCTCCTTGCAGCCAGGAGCCTTTGTGCTGATGGCCCCGCTCCTTTGCGGGGGACACGGCATGAAAGGGTTTTGGCAGAGCTCAGGCAGGAACGCCGCTGAGGATGGTGAGAAGCCGGGTGTGTAGCGTGACCTACCTGTAACAGGACTTGTGGGAGACTGACTTTAATTCAGTTACCTTTGTTCAGTATATATATGTGTGTGTGTGTGTGTGTGTGTATAAACACGTCCGATGTGCTGTGACCAGGATTGCTGTTCCACCTATGAAGTTTGGGAAGTTTGCCTTTGCTGCATGCTGTGGCATGTACTTCAAAAAGAAGAAACCAGCTGCAGTGCCCCTGCAACACCAGCAGGATTAGTGGGGTCAGGAGGGTTACGATCATTATGATTGCACAGAGTGCTGACATCTCTTATGGTTCACCTACCCATTCAGACCAGTTCACCCTCACTATTGCTCTGAGTCTGACTAGAAGTCTGGATAGGGGAATCCAGATTCTCAGTATTGGAGAACTGACTAGATGAGTCATTGTTTAACCCAAGCCAGTAACCACCACCCCGCAGCCGCTTGCTCACTCCCCCCACAGTGGGACCAGGGAGAGAGGCAGAAGAGTAGAAGTGAACAAGCCCATGGGTTGAGATAAAGACGGTATAGTAGGTAGAGCAAAAGCCGCACACACAAGCGAAGCAGCAGGAGGCACCCACTCCCCACTCCCCACTCCCCGTTCCCCACTCCCCACAGGCAGGCAGGAGGGGCTCAGCCATGCCAGGACAGCCGGGCTCCAGCCTGACGGGGGCTTGGGGAGGCAAACGCCATCACTCCGTATGTCCCCCCTTCCTCCTCCTGCCCCAGCTGTACATGCTGAGCATGAGGGCGCGTGGCCTGGGACACCCCTCGGTCAGGGGGGGCAGCTGTCCCGGCCGTGCCCCCTCCCAGCGCCCGGTGCCCCCCAGCTGCTCGCGGTGGGGCGGGTGGGGAGCAGAGGAGCCCTTGGCTCAGGGTAAGCACCACCCAGCAATAACGAGAACATCCCTGTGTTATCAGCACTGTTCCCAGCACAGATCAAACCACAGCCCCACAGCAGGCTCTGTGGAGAAAATTAACCTTTATCCCAGCCCAAACCAGCACACCGAGACAGGCCATCAGCTGCACAAAGTTCCCAAGGCACAAGCCTGAGAACCAGCTCTCGGGGACAGGGTTGACTCAAGAATCTGAAGATAATGGAGTGAAAATTAGTACATACGCAGAAGCAGGTGAAGTGAATTTATATGTGCTGACAAGGTAGTATCAGTGTGACACATCTGGCTTCATTCATTCTCTGCTTTTCCCAAGTAAATCTGGGATGGATCTGGAAGTTGTCTACAGCGGTAAAAGCACAGGACCAGAACACTAAGAAAATCTATGGGTAATCCAGTCACAAAACTCACTTTGCTTCAGTCCTAGTCTTGCATCTTGTCCAGAAAGTCATCTGACAACTTGTTCCAGGCTTATTTACTCTGCTGGAAAATATGGAGTACCCTAAGGCAGAAATCCACCACGTTGTATTGCTGATCTCCGAAGCATGAGGCTTTCAGAATGGCAGACAACACATTTTTGGGGTGACATCCATACAAATTGAGAGCAGTTCCAACACTTGAACACCGCTCTCCAAGTCACATCATTAACAAAGTGTGTCGGGCCCAAGCACACTTCTGAAAGCCAGTGGGTAAAGCGCCAGTTTCTCCTGTGTTTCAGAAATTCTGTGTCCCATCACAGAGTGAAGAGCCTGAGGTTTCTTCCCTTGCTGCGGGGTAGACTTGGGGAACCCCCCATGGTGCAGAGAGCAGGTTTACTGAGAAATGGAAACTTTGAGGTTAGGACCTATCAAGTTACAGCATGGTCATTCTGAATGTTTTCTTTCACTCTTTCTGCTTATGAGATGGAGTTACAAAGAAGAGAGAGAAAAAAATCTGGTCAAAATGTGATCTTTTGTGCAGCTAGCAAATCCCGAGCTCTGGTACACACCAAGAAAATACCTTTCACAGCCTAGCGCATTCCTAGCACATTGTAGGTACTGGTGCTTTCAGAAAGAAAAGATGCTCTTTTATTCCAAAGTCAAAATTTCACCTGTGTTTGCATTCAGGAGATGTATAGCTGAGATGCAAGAACCATGAACAAAACTTCTTTTAGCAGTGTTTTACATGTATATCTACACATGATAGCTAAGAAACTTAGCTAGCTAAAATGACCATTTATTTCTAGTATTACAAGTTGTAAATGTTCAGCTCCAACTTGATGAAATGAGAAGGTCTTCATCAAATGCTTTCTAATGAATAGGTCTTCCATTTATAACTGCCTCTCCCATGTCAAACCCACCAGGAGAGAAAAAACAGCAATTATTTATAATAACTTTATTGGGTATAATTTCCATCTGTCTTTGAAAGCTCCACCTGCTGTTTTCAGGCTGTGCATGTTAAACAGAAGTGCTTACACTTGACCTTGCTCTTGATCCACTCTTTGTGCGCAGCAGTGCCTTTCTTCTTCTGAAAGATAGGTACAATTTGTGTCCACATAAATTATACTGTACTTGCTATTAACATTCTTTTATCTGGTAAATCACTTACACTGATTATGTTGAAGACAGTTCTATGAGCTGTTGATAACACAGGTCTATGATTTGGATGCAATATGCCATTCTTGATTTAGGAGAAGACTGAAAGGAGATGACAGTTTGCTGTAACGCAGGCAGAAATCAGGTACTGGCCATGTGCGGTCAGGAAAGGTTCCTTGGCTGCAGCTGCAGCAGGCAGCACGTGCAGCCTTGCGTCCTGGCTAAACCCCAGCTTCAGTAAGTGTTCTAATCTCCCTACCTTTCCAAGTGGGTGATTACGGTATTTTCATTTATTTCGTGCTTCAGATTCATGGAGCACATAGCATAGAAAACCTCCATCCTATAGTGCGCTGAAGAAGCAATGAACAGGAAAATTTATCCAAACTTTCTTCCCTTAACAAATAGCTGGGACTGAGATAACACTCATGTGATTTACCTGGTCCAGTCAGCCACAAGACTCGAAATGCTACACTGCTGATTGACCGAAGGGTAGGGAGTCTGGAAATTGTGATCTGGAGTAAGTTGCTGTACGTTCCGGGTAAATGGGGCCCCTTAGTAGGTCAGAATCCTGCAGGGCTGCACCTGCTCGCAGAAGGGAGAGAATACAAGAGGGATCCAGCCTCCCATTCATGCAGTCCTGACTCTTAATAAGAAGTTCCACCCACCTGATGATTTGGCATTGAATAAATCTCACAGCACACTTATGATGGTGGTATCACATCTCTTTTTCATATGAGGACCCAAAGAAAAGTATGGATAACAAGAATATGTAGTAAATAAATGGCAAAAAGTAGGATGAACCTAAACATATTGGGTAAATTGCTGTGCCTTTGTGTCTGTTTCTGCACAGCACTGAAGGTTCTTAGCACGCTTACAGATTCCAGAAAAGAAGTGAGGGATGTTGCTCTTGCAAAGTCTGCCTCCTCTGCGCACCCATCACTGGAAGCGCCTCCTGCCTCTCATTCAGTCAGAGATTACAGTTTCTCCCTGTCACTAAGGAAAGCCTTTAAGATGTTACAGGCAGATTTCTTCCATGAAGCGTAAACGTCTCACACTTCTGTAAGCTAAGGTTTTATTTTTCTAAAAGTAGTGGTGTTTTTTTCAAAAGAATGCAAAAAAATACCATAAATCTAAAAAAGAAAGGGGTTTTATAAACTGCATATTTATGAACCATTTTTTTATTATGATAGTAATAATAAACACAAACAGATAGCCTCTCTCAGTGTTAAGCTTACTCTTCTAAAACAATACCAAAAAAAAATAAAAAAATTGCTCTACATGACCAAAAAAAGCCATGTTCTTTTTAATGCAGCTGAGCAAAGAGACACAGCCCCAGAGCGCCAGTCTCATCACGCTGCTGCGCAGACCTGGCAGGCAGTTGGTACCCAGCGTCTGGGTCCCAGGAGGCAGCAAACAGCTTTGCAGTGTTGAATTTTGTACTGCTATTATTTTTAGAGTTTCAGTATGCTGCAGACATTTGCTTATATTCTTACTGTGTTTTTCCTGTGAATGAACTTGTTTAAAAGTAAATGTCCATTTGCTAAGGAAAGATTTTTAAAACATCTTGTTCAAGATAAAGTGCAGATAAAATTCACACGCTGCTGTGGGCTGTGCCCTTCTTGTATACAGTTGCCGTCCTGCCATACTGAAGCCACTGGGTGTTTTGCTAGAAATTTTTATTCTTATGGTTTATGTTGTCATAAGTCATTTTTATGCTCTACACAACTCTGCAGAGCACAATGTTACACCCCTCCACGCTCTTCAAACAAGCAGCCAAGACTCCCCCCCTTGCCCTGCCTCGGTTAAGCAGAGCCAATATAGGCTTCAGCCCATATCACTGCTGGACCGTTCCCAGGGTTTCCACGTCAGCGACACTGCCATCAGTCACGTTCAAGAGTTAAGGCACATATCGGCTAGTGTGTGACCTCTTACCTATGCACAGAACCTGCCCCGCAGACCTGTGGTTTGGCACAGCTTGTGGACCTGTTTGCTTTGTTTGCAAATCTGCTCCTCACCTGCTCTCAGAGCTGTGCAGTATTAGTGCTTCCTCTGGGAACTGGGCTACAGAGAGCCCCCACCCATCTTCGTATGCACACGTGAAGTTGGTTAAGCTTTACCTTTGGGGGGCCGAGGATGCTTATTTATGAAGAAGGAATTAAAAGACAAGATGCTAATTGAGCAGTTTTTCCTTATGTGTTTGTGCCAGGGGGCAAACCAAAGCATCCCACTGCCTGCATGCGGTACACAGACCACTGCTGCAGGCCGATTCCCAGTTCCCTGTACGGCCAGCATGGAAAGGAAAGGCAAAGAGGAGCAAGCTGGAAGGAGGTTTGGCTCCTCTTGCCAGCACAGCTCTGCCTCTGCAAATGGAAGCTATCTTTGTCCCCTGCTGCAGTACGGAAAACAGGACAGTGTGTGGCTCTAAGCTAGGTTGATCAAAAGTGCACAGGCAAAAGTGCTTTGATGGAAAACAGGATTCTCAACTACATACCCATTTTGAAAAGGCTTTCCTGTCAAGGGAAAGAGGTGAAGCCTCTTTCTAAGAGTTCTGAGAAGACTAAAAGAAAAATCAACCTGCATTTAGCCACATTATCAAAGTTTCTGACAAAGAGAAAAAAAATCTGAGTGAGGCAATTCTAGGTTCGCTAAGATGCTTCTGAGATGGCACAGCTGTTCCTCTGTCCCACACTGAGTTTTTATTGCAAAGCCACAGTGTAATGTAGCGGATCTTTTAAACAGCATTAAAAAACCCCTACTCCTCAAAATAAAAATATGGACAGTCTAGATAAGAACAAATTAATTTTGTCACTTTCATCAATTAAGCTTCCAGGAGTACGTGACACAGGAATAAGTTTATTTTGTGTGATGACACTGAAATCCTCCTTGGGTTTGCTCTATTAGTTGTGATTGCACAGTTAAGCATGCAGTCTTAGCAATAAAAAAATCTTATTTAAAATGTGTGTCCTACACATATTTTTAAATTCTAAAATCAAATAGTTCAGCTCAGGACAAAGAATGTATGGCAGGTGATTGATGGATGGTGGAGATGAAATGAAATTCTCCTGTGCTTGGTGTGACACAGCTGATGTACCTGTGCCATCATGTATTTCATGTTGGAAAGAGCAGATGAGGCACTTCGGATCATCACCTCTGCAGTGAAACCGCTCCTGAAAACAGACGTTCTGAGCTCAAGAACTGCCTTTGCGTCTTATCAACTTCCGTTGGTACTTTTCCCTTGTCATTCTTGTAAAGGTTATTAATTGATTTATGTTGCTGCTTAAAAACACAAATACTGTACATATGTATTTTTACTGTACATATGAACATCCTCTTTGAACTGTAGCATCTCCTGGGGCTTTGAAACATCCTGATATCATTATCAGCTGTTATATTCAATCAGCTACCACATTATTTATATGAGCCAGTAATGATTTATTTTTGGTTCAGAGATGCATTTTGTGCAAAGATGGATTAAATTTTAATATTAACAGTGTAAATAAGTAGCTAAGAACAATAAAATTTTCCTTTCCGTCATAACTCAAAAATATTTCCACAGGCATTTATTATTTTCAATAGAAAAAGGGTTTGATATGTAGCTTTTCCAATATTTCATGAAACTGGATAACATTTACTTATTCCAGATGTTGCCTGCTATTAAAAATCAGAAGCAAAGCAACATTATGAGATTATTATTATTTTATTTCTGCAACATCTTGCACTGGATATTATGTTTCTCTTTGTTTCAAATAATGTAATTAGTTCTCTGATATCAAATCATGATGTAAGCCAATACTATGTCACTATGTGGTATTTTTATTATTACTACTGTCATGATTTGATGTCAGTGCATGACTGAGAATCTGACTCAATGCAAAACCATGTGCAGAAGGCAATAAGCTGCATACAAACCGGAGAAAACCTACGAACACTACAACGCCTTTCGAGGTGTGCCTTCCTTAAGTGACGGTTGTTGAACACGTTCGTTGGTGCTACAACACACCCAGTCCTTCTTTGCCCTACGACCCCTCTCCGGGTGTCCAGCATGACAGACGGGACAGTTGTTAAGAGCTGCAAACTTCAGCCTGTGGAAGAGTGGGACTGCGCGGGGTCGGACATGGAGAACACAGCCCTCCTGCCACAGCTGGCCCAGCTCTCCAGGATAGCTCGGGTCGTGGTGGTTAGCACTACTGCAAAAGTTTTCCAGAAGTGGTAACCCAGAAATATTGTAGGTCTATGTGCTGCATCTTCATTCTGGTGATGAATTTCCAGAACCTCTTCAGGCACCTCTTCAGTTTCCTATGGTTCCTCCCCATTCGTTTGCCTTGGGTTGCAGTTACTATGTATTATATCCACTGCTCTGAAAAAAAGAATTACGAACAAAGGAATTCTTTAATAACTTTATAAAGTATTAAAAGGATCCTAACCTTTACAAGTATGAAACACTTAATGTGAACTTCCACAGGTAACGTTGGCTTTTGCTGCGATTCTCTACCTAATGCAGTCTGAAATAGCAGCAGCTCCCTGATCTCTTCTCTTTGTAATCTGCTCTTCTGCCCAATTGCTCTTCCCATTAAGGACATTTTTCTAATAGCAAGTCTAAATGTTTCCTCTCTTAGTTTCAGGCCATTGCTCCTTATTCTACCAGAAAGTATTTATATTCTGCGATCATTTCCCCCTTGAGTCTCTGTGTTTTCTAGGCTGTATAAATATCAGAAGCGACCACGCTGCAGGGTGTCACTGCATGTGCTGCGGTACACCAGTCCTCTAGATGGTTAGTATCATGCAGGGTGTAACACATGCTCCAAGGCAAGCACTATAGGTGTTCCTAGGCTTTTCAGGCGCTTGCTTTCACTGAGTCCTCATAAATGCTTGCACTCTGAGGAGCAGGATTTTTTTACGCTTGTCAGGAAAAAAAAAAAAGAAAAAAAATTCATTCCTTTTCAAAGTTGCACGAAGGAAAACCAAACAAACAAAAAAAGAAAAAAAACCCAAATATCTGTTAGTCTAGTTTAGCAAGACAAAAATGACATCATTGTTCAATCTCCAAACCCACACTGTTTTAATGCAGCTCTATATACTTTATGATGTCATTTAGCTACACTGAACACAGACTATTTTTTTCTTAAAACTCCTGTCTTAGCTGATGTCAAGCGACTCTGTTAGGTTCTCCACACCTCTTCATTCCATGCTAACCCTCATCCCTGACATACCAGTTCTAGTCTCCCTGGTTACTGGGATGGGATGCTCTCCTTCATCCTGCACCTGGATTCATTATTAAGTCCCAGGTATCTTTTTGGTCTGAATCCCAACTCCATCACTCTCAGCCAAAGTCTACCCCAAGACCTGACAGTTCAATCTCTCAGATCCTTACCCGATTTTATTTATTTTATTTCTTCGTTACCATCTTAGTCTAGGCCTTGTTCTTTCTCCCTCCTATTCCACTCAGGCATCTTTCTCCTCTGCCCACGGGAAGCCTTGAAAGGGCGAGAGGGGATGTGCCTGATCTCACGTCTGGTGCCGCAGCAGGCAGGAGGGACACCTGGAGAGGGCTAGGGCACACTCACTGTGAGCACGCCCTGCCACGAACACAGCAGCCAGCCCAACAACTGCACAAGCAGCATATGGAGACCAATGTTTTCTAAACACTTGTAAGGGGGCCATGTCTGCGCAGTGAATGTGCAAGAAAGCGCTAAAGGCACATCGCTGACAGGCAATGCTGCAGTGCCGCATCAAGCCTCAAGTCCCTGTTCCTAACCACGAAGGCATACAGACATCTCTGTGAAAGAGCTCTGCTCACAAGTGATACGGGCAAAGTGATATGTTTTCCCTAATCGGATTTTTAGAAACAACAGAAATGTGGGGTTTTTGCAGTGAACAAGCAAATAAATCCCACCTCCTCACAACTGTCCACAGTGGATGTCCTTGATTGAAAGCTTAGTGAAATTGTACACAACTGATAGTAGAGACTTTATAGCACAGGGACTGAGCATCCCTTGCTAGAGGCTAACCTAACAATCCTGTAATATTTTCCTCATTCTTTTTAGGGCCCAGTTCTACTTACACTAAAATCTTTGGCAAAAATTATTACTACATTCCAAAAGACACATTTGATATGTCCTTACTTGGAGGTGAGTGGGAAGTTTGGTTTGGGCTGTCCTCCATTTCAGTATCGCCATCTTTCATGGGGAATTCCAGCTATAGGTAGCATATCTTTAAATAGAGGGTGCTGGGCTTCTATCATACTTACTTGTTTGGAAAGAAAACAGCAGCAACAGTAATCCATAAATGTAAATATTTTAGTATGCTGTCTTTTGAAATAGATTTTTTTTTATTTGCTAGCTAACTTTCCCCCCCCGATCACATCACTTAATTGCTTATCACTTTATGCATGAAGTTACACTCACTTGTACTGACTCAGGCAGTTGTTCAGCATGCCTGCAGAGCAGTCCATCACACGTATTTTTATTCCACAAGACATTTCCCTCTCTTCCCTCCTCTGCAATCTGTATTTCTGGAGACGAGTAGGATCTCTTTTGCAGGTAGAAGTCTGATCTGAGGGGCACTGGGCATGTTCAGACATCCATAATCATTGATTTTGTACTTCATCATTAAGGCAACAGCCTTAACCTGCAGAGAAATGTTTTGTCATTCACATCCTTTCCCTATAGGGAAAGTAGGTGCTACATGGGTGCTACACGGGTGCGTAAAAAGCTATGCCCATCACCTGGGGAAGCAGACTGGAGCGCTGATTGCATCCCCAGTGGAGTGACATTCCAGTTACTTACAAATTAGCCTACTCCTTGCTTTTCTGGCCTTGCATATAGGCACGCAGGTGCTTGTGTCTAACCCACGTGCTTCACCATGCACAAATTTATCAGGTAGGAGAAAAAGAGAAGGAAGGGTAGAAAATCCACTGCATCAGACCACCTACATATGGTCATCTACCTGACATGCTGCACCACGCGATGGGCAGATGAGCTATATAAACCTCAGCATAAGTTTGACCACACTTGATAAAGTATGTGTGTATGTACCATGTCCTTCTGCCTCTGAACTGCCCTCTGCAGCTCTCCCACATACTTCAGCCACCTTGCAGAAGGGATATTAAGTTCCCACCTTCCCTCTTCCAGAAGTGAATCCCTCCCACTTCAGCTCCAGTCTCCAGGAGACTGCTCAGGCACCAGGCTGCTGAACCATCAATCTGAACACAGAGGCAGAGGTCCTTAGTCCCAGCAAAGCCTGATTTCAGTTACAGAAGAAATGCTGCTCTCCTGACCTATTTGGGACAGCTCTACTTCCTTCATAAAACATCCTGTCACAGCAGATGTTTATGGATCTGTGCTAATGACCCCCTTTGGCAGCTTTCTGCAGCCTTGGAAATTGTCAGAGAGGAACCACTGAGGTCCTTTCCAGAAATCAGAGGATTGGATAGCAAACAAGAACATTTAGATACAGAATAAGATAGTTAGAGGCCAAAAAAAAAAAAAAAAAAAAAAAAAAAGAAAAATATCCAGAATCAGGAGCTGGAAGATACTCAGCAGTGATCCCCTGCCCAGCCTGAGCATCAGCAGAGACCGGGAAGCACCTGTGCTGGAGGAGCTGTCAGGAGACAGGGTGCTGAGGAGGCAGTTGCTAATCAACATCATTAGGCAGGCTCCCACCTCTGCCTTCTAACAGTTGTGTGCTTTTCCGAGCAGGTAATAGCTCCAAGGAACTGATGAAGACAGAGGATCAGAAGACCAGTCCTTTCAAAGCTGTTCCATGAGGTTGCTGGAAATTTGGATTCAGTAGACATTTGAAGACAAGCAGGCGTAATCAACACCTTGGGTAGAAATTAGAGCTTGAGCTTCATGGTAGACATGAGAGTTTCAGCTAAAGAACAGGGAGTAGTCGATAGGACTGAGACTAGCCATTAGAAAATACTGGTTCTTTAAACAAAGCTGATACTTGTTTGTATCAAATCCGTGTTTCAGTTTAGTCTTCTAGCTACTCCCTCAATGCAGATTTTATAAAATAGACAAAAAATTAGGGATAACAGTACACATTTTGTGCAAGGGGATATTGTTTGGTCCCTAAGGTGATAACTAAGGGCCTAACCAAATGATGAACAG
Source organism: Falco naumanni (assembly GCF_017639655.2). Classification (NCBI taxonomy): domain Eukaryota; kingdom Metazoa; phylum Chordata; class Aves; order Falconiformes; family Falconidae; genus Falco; species Falco naumanni. The sequence continues at coordinate 19,583,221 of NC_054056.1, forward strand.
ATAGGAGTATCATAAACTGTTAAACTTTGTCTTCCCTAATTAAAAATTAACACTTTGACCCCTTGTTAAAAACAATATTCAAGAGTTCTAGCACCGTTAAGATGTAATGATCTAAGCTGTTGGTATCCAGTAGTATGTTAAAGCAATTTTAAAAAATGTGAATGTCACCCCTTTCCCCTCCCTGAGCAAAGAAGGGGCTCAGGCTTGTTCACTGCAAAACCAGCTGTGGTGGTTTAGGTTGTTGTCACCCAGATCTTACCTCATCTACTTCTTCCCTTCAGTCCTTTACAGACATGATAAACATCCCCACGACATACACTGCAACATGTGCACACCCCAAAAGCTGTGCATACTCGTTATAGATACATAATATTGTCTAAGAACAAGCTGGTCCCACCACCACCTCGTGCACAGTTCACTTTCCTAAACAGACACCTGGTGCCTCAGGTGGCCAAGACCTCTGCATGGGGCCAGCAAACATGACACAGGGCTAGAAGACATCTGCACCTTTCTGAAGTGGGGGGCCAAGGGAGATACGTGAGGGCATCTCAGATGACACTAAGTTCTTACCTATGGGAAACGGAATCAAACTGCTCATGTCCTGGCAAAAAGCTACTTCTGGTCATCTTGGCTAGAAGGGTGAATTATCACAAACCAAATAATCACTACCTCTTGGGTTGACCACAGCCAGCTAGGTTTTTTCTTCTGCTTCCTTTAGGTGCCAACACATAAAAAAAAAAATATTTTCATACATATATATAACATTATATATTATGTACTTGAGGACCAGAGGAACTAGACAAATCTTCCTCAGTAGCCTCCTGATTATTTGGAACTTAGCTTTATCATTCAGCTTTGCCCCTTGTAAGCCACAGGTCTTGTCATTGAGCTATTATGCAAACACTATTGGTTCATTTATGTCTTAATTATTGATGGAATTTCCTTTAACCCCTTGGTCTGAAAAGCTGACTTTTTGTTTTTTCCACATAGATATTTCAAGATAAGCAGCTGCTGAGGACAAAGGCGCTGTAAATATGCCTGTTTTGAAGAACATGACAGTGGCTGTCACTAAAATAATTCAGAAAAAATACACAAACTTCACCTTCAGTGAGATTTTACAGGATTTCTCCCAGCTAGCCATCTCGCTATAAGAAACCAAAGGGAACTCATCTTTTTCTTTAATAACAAAATAGCTTTCACCTTCACTTTCCTGAGAGTATCTTCCTTGCTACATGACAGACTATGGTTCTTACATGCAGGAAGTCTTCAGGAGCCTCACAGAGATTTTGTTTTTTTAATCATTTACTGACCTATGACAGGTGGTCATGGAATTCTCTGTTTTTCCCTAAGTAAATTCCTACTGCAGAAGAAATATTTTGACAGTAAAAAATCCCCACAGTAGGGACAAATGAGCATCTATGAACACATAAACTTGCAAAAATAAATCTGTCAAATTATTCATCAACTTACCCAATGGATTAAGTAACTGAATATGGTTTTCTTAAATTCCCTAATGTATTTTTAAGAAAAATATCAGTTCCAGCATATAATGCATATAAGTAGTTATTCTTAAAGCAATCTGCATAAATTACTTGTAAGGTAGCTAGACAAAGAATAGGACTTTTTTTGCAGTGCCAAATTATTTCTGACAAAAACCTGCAGTTTGTACCTGCACAACATAACTTGCAATAATACACAAAAGCGGTGTTTTAACCGCATAGGTTAGATTAACAAAATGTTACATTCATGCAAATTCTACTTCTCACTTTTGAATAGATTTATATTGCCATGGAAAAGTGTCACAGAAATGACTATTTCTTTAGAAATATAATTAAATGTAGAGACCAAACACCAGAATGCAAGGACACGCATGTGCCTGGAGCCCTTCACATATCGTTGGTCTCTTGCTAGCCCAGGCAGGACTGCAGAGACCCGCACTGCATGTACCACTGGTCTCGGTGGCTCAGGGCAGGACTGCGGGGCCTCACGTTGTAGATGCGTCCTGCTCATCTATTTGAGTGTAGAGTCAAGACCACACAGTGCCAAACGCCTGAGGCTGCAGGTGGTTGCTGCCTGTTTCCCACCACCGAGGGACTCCGGACTGAGCTGAGACATAGCTGGTTACACCAGAGACATCCAGATGTAAGTAAGATGAGCCCTATGCTATTTGGTGTCACCTTCCAAGTGTGATTTGCTGGAGAGGGAGCCGTGTGACAGCAGCAGCCCTGCTGGTGGTCCTGCCGCTCCCCCTGGGCTCTGCGCCGGTGCCCGGGGCTGGCTGAGGGGTCAGCACCCCCAGCAGCGCTGCTGTTAGACCCACGGGGAAAGACCTCAAAAGCCGAGTACCCAAAGTGGGTCCTGACTCCGTGCAGAATCAGCTAAATAAAGGTGTGAGTCTCATTTCTGCTACACACCAACATCTCCACATGCCTCCACGAGAACACTGAAACATCCAGCTGTGGAAATTTGGTTCTGAATTGTCCTGGTCTGTGGAACGAGGAAAAAAATAATTTTTTAGCCTGTTTACAATGTTTAATCCTCTAATTACATAGTCTCTCTTGCAAGAAACAGACAGCTCTGTCTCATACCACTGGTTTTACCTAAAGATGGCCATTACCACTATCCCTTTAATAAGCTTGTATCTCAGAAAAAAATCTGCCACCATTTTTTTTTCCCCAGGTTACACCAAAGACCCCTGGTTTGCAGTATCCTGCCAGCCTCTGGGTCTTCCTCAGCAGTTCTTATTTATTCTCCCCCTTGACTTCAGTGGGAGTTTTGGGCTGTCCTAAATTAACTGTAAACATTCAGGAAAAAGACCTAGACAGCACTGTGTGTGGCTCAAGTGAAGCATCTGCTCAAAGTACAGCTGGTAGTTAAAAAGGAAAGTAACTCCCCCCAAAACCAATGTGTTTTAGGAAGTATTAAGAAATGTAATAGAAGATACTTTGCAGAAGACATTTATCATACGGTCCTTTAAATCAAGTCGCCCTTCACTTTTGATCTTGCTTACTGTCTGTCAGCACTTCCACAAAACAGCAGAGACTGTGAATGGAAAGGACTTGCAGGCAATTGGTCAGAGGCCAGGAAACTGTTCCACATGTGGAATGATTGTGTCCATTTATGAGGCAGATTAATATGAGGTGACATAATTATCATATTATAGTGTAAAGCCTGTCAATCAGTTGCTCCTTATTACTAGGTCGCGATACAAGATCAAGGAGACACCCTATGAAATGAAAAGAACACGTTTGTGATGGTTGGTGATGCTCCTGTATTGTATAGCTGCTCTTCGGATCTCCAGGTCAGAAAATAGTGTTGAAGTAAATACTTTGTAAAAATCAAAGGAGATTAAGAAACACAGATAAATGTTAACACTTCTACTAACCTGTTATTTTGTGGGAGCTCAACCCACCCACCAGCAGTGGGCCAGGCAGGCATCTGCCATACCCAGAGAACAGGAGATTTTAACTCCTCTGAAAAACAGGAGTGTCCTAAAAGAACAATTGGTACAATATGATTATTATAATATATATAGTAATGACAACATACAGTCTGGTGGTTTTTAAACTGGGTAAGTTCCCCTTTACTGTGGAGTGAAAGTACATCAGTGAGCTCAGGCGTTCTGCCAGATACAAGCGTGTCTTGGAAACCGTTCAGCATCTTGATCAGACATCCCTAAACTTTACTCTGAACAACCTGTAGTAAGCTTTCTTGCTGTTAGAGAAAACCCCACCCTTATGCCTTACCAAAGCAAGAGACATTCCCTCCAGAGGCCATCCTGTCCGGAGCGGTGCCTGCAGCCTCCCACCCCTGCAGCCTTGCCACCAGCACCGCCGTGTCACAGAAACCACCTGAGCTTCACTTAAACCAGCCAGAGAAGGTGACCGCTGCTGTCAAGTGGTCTTGTCCTGGCACTAACATATTTGCAATATGGAAAACTCCTGAGCCCACCGCCAAATGTACAGGTGGTGTTCACGTGGAAAAAACCCTTAGTCAGCTGGGCTACGTATACATTTCCATGTGCACACAAGCATATCCCACGAACAAAGGCAGCAAGCAGGAATTATGGTTGGTTTACATGCTTCAGGAGGTCTGGCTTCTTCATTTGCTTCCCAGTGTCTGCACCAGGTCTCTAAAGTTCAGTCATGACATGATGATATGAGAAGTGACTTCCAGAACATATATATGGTACCTTCTTTTCCTTCTCGAGCAGTGTTCTCAGTATGCATTTTTCTTCTAGATCTTATCTTAAGAATGAAATAAGGGTATCACATAAAGAAATATACCCACTATGTTACCTATCAAGATGTTTTAATTCCATGTTTTGCAGGTCCATCAGGAAGCGTTCTAAGAAGATTTTTTTATTTATTCATTTCTGCATTCCTGCAAATACAGCGATCTCACTCTCACTGATCCTGTGCAAACATACTTGCTTCATCGGGAGTTAAAAGCTGTCCATATGCCTATTGCCTTGCACCCGAAGTCTGGCTGAGTAGCGAACTGCACAAGGAAAAAACAATATATTGAAATATCTGTTTCACAGCCATGAACATCTGTCTCCTCTTCAAAAGTAACATAGTGTAATCTGGATATATATTCCCAGAGTGGAACTTTGGTAATTCAGATTAGAAGCAATTCTTGATGTTTTAAGGAGCCTGTTTATTACAAAAACAATTACACAACCCACCAGCACAGTACACAGAAAGGGAGAAGTAGAAGTTTATTTAGCAAGAAGCATCCTGGCAGATGCCAGCACAACTGGGGCAGCTAAATTGGCTTGTACCAATAACTCTTCCAGCCAGCTTGTACAGAAACCTTTCAGTCGAAGCCCTCTGCATGCTCGGGTGTACCAACCACCCCAACATTTCATATGTGGCTTAAGCATACTATTTCATCCACTTTTCACTCAAAGCTTTATTATCTTTCAGAACCGCTTTTATTATTTTATCTCCTGTACAGTGAGCTTTGAGATCAGAAAAATATTTTTAATTTCAATCCTGTTTCCCCATGAAGCTCAGTCACTTTTGACCAATGTGTTAAATAATCTTTATGTTCTTTGGGCTGAATCATTGGGCACCAGCATTGGTGTATTTCCTGGTTACAATACAAGAATTGAGTTTAACATTCTTGCACGTGGACAGGAATCCCTTAAGCTTCCTGACTTGTAATAAGGTCTCTGACTTCCCTCATACTTCTTTTTGTTCCTTTCTCCATACCCGAGAGTGACAGGCACAAATGACTACCTTAATTTCCAGTCTAGTTTCATTCAAATTGGTGCATTACCTTTGGGTGGTCTATTGCACAGCCATTGCCTGGTAAGCTTCATAGCCAGGCAGAAAGAATTCCTCTCAACTCTTATTTTCTTATTTTTTAAACTCCACTGATCCTATTTCTAAGTAAACTAAACCCATAATATTCAATTCAGAAACAACGTAATATAGGTCTGTTCACATTTTCACAAACACTGTAATGTCTAAAAAGCATGCATCCTATAGGGTGCATTTAAAAGAAGCCCAGCTTGCGTCAGCTATCAGAAACAAGATTAAGATACCCACTTATTCCCATATTAATGTGCATTGTCTGTTTCAACACTGATATATTTTTCATGCGCAGCCTTTTGATTTACCATTGCTACTAACTCAGTTAACATTAAAAAATACATGAAAACTCATCTTAGCTGTTTGATTCTGGTTTTCTTGAATTGTGTCTTTTGATTTGCCTAAAGTTAATAACATGATAAATATTTGCCAGTCAGGAAATTATTAATTTATTACACAGAAGGCCAAAGCTTGCTCAGTTATGATTGCAAATAGCCTATTAGTCTTAAGTGTAGTTGCAGAGCTGCAGCTGAGAAGAGTTTTGAACTGTGCATAATTTTCTGTAGGATAATTTTCCTGTTATTAAGAAGGTTAAAATGGCAATTTGTTTACTAAACCTTTCAAAAAAATTTGCACTGAATCAAAGTTCCTTTGACTTTCCATCCATAAAGTAGCCCTTTATTTTGTGGTGGTACTGGCCAGCTGTGCTTTCAGCCTCACCAAATCAGGCTGCTTGCTGTCCTAGACAGCCAGACATCTCATTTAGCATGGCTTGTTTTCTCACAGTACATAAAAATACTGAAAATTATGATTACTCATATTTCCTATGTTTCATTTTAAGATTAAGCAGGATAAATTCACTTCTGTTCTTAAGAATTTCCAGCTGTGATCTTCTAACCCCTTGTTTTTCCTCAGCTTGGCACATTTTTTAAGACGCCCCTTTCAACCTCAGGTAATCTATATTACTTCAAAACTGTTTTACAAGCAGTAGGACAAAGCCTATCCCAAGGCAGCCCACCCCAAGATTGGGGGTCTCCCTGAAATCTGGGAATGCATTAAGGAGCATTTTCCCTGGCTCTGTTTCCCATGTGAAGGCTGTGCCTGAAGGAGGTCACGATGCCGAGGGCACCCAGAGAAGCAGCTCATGGGGGACATTTATCCTTCCTCCCTTTCACACGAGGAAGGGATGGAGAGGGCTGGCCTGCCCCTCACTGCCGCCAGCGGGTGGGCTCCAGCCACCTTTGCCAGCTCCATGGCTTCTGTAAAGGAAAAAGTGGGAAGTAGTGACTACAGTAGGTAAAGAGGAGGAAGAAGAGCCACAAAAATGACGAGAAGAGCCTGATTGGGAAAGAAAGAAAATAGTAGTTGAAGTAAAGTTGTGCTTACATTTTCAGTAATGTTTAGATGTGATGTGGCTCAAGTGAAACCAGAAAAGTCTGAGCTTGCATAAATATAAATAAGGAGATCTAGTCTGAAAATAAAATTGAAAATCAAGTAAATAATTACAATTCAGAAACAAGCACATAGAAAATGCAATAGCAGAATAAATTACAGTGCTTTTGGCTATCTTCTCTAAGCAGCACTACTGTTTTATTGTCAGTCAGGATTACTTCAAAACCAGTAACTTTTTGCTCCACAGCACAGTAATTAGATATATTTATTTCTTGAGTGAGCAAAGACCTGGTGACTTAGCAAAAGTAGCAAAGAAGTACATGATACTTATAGGAGTACAACCTAACGTGCCCAGTTTGGCAGGTATTTTAAATTTAAATGCTTCACTTTTACATTTAGAAGTTATGCAAGCATCTCATCCAGGCTGCAGTTCGTCACAGTTTAAATAGAGTTCAACCTGATTAAAAAAAATAAAGTGGTATAGGAACTGGTTCTGGTGATCTAACAAGTCATTGACTTCCCTTGAAGCCAACACAAGTGAAAGGCCACAAGTAAGCAGGAAGAGGTACCAGACCCCTCTGTCTCGGCACAGTACATAGGAAGGAAGCAGCACAAGAGGTTTCTGAGGCAGCCTAGCTCAGCATAGGGTCATATCTCTTGCTGGCTTGCTTGTAAATGATGAGAGCTTAATTACACTTCTTGATGCAATTATATCTTTAAGCTCAAACACATGGAAAGCTGTTTTGTCACTGTAGTGAGTGGACTTTGGTTATGCCCACTGTGGCTGAGCCAGACTCAGTACTACTTCGCCAGCATGTGTTGTCTGCGTTAGGAAGCCGTCTCTCTGGCAGTCTTGGCTTTGGTCCTTCTCCAGGTAGAAAAAATTCAAAATCCCAGTTTCACTGTAAATAGCACCATATTGTGCTGTAAACAGCACTAATCACATCTCACTTCGTGAGTGCGCCTACAGTGCAGCTGGTCAGGAGATAAAGGAAACCAGGGACTGCAAAGGCTGAATGGAGTCAAATTTTGCACAACAGCAGTTGAAGGCAATGTTTTGATCTACGGAGCAATAATTTGGAAAGTGTAACTTGATTTCAAGTCAGCTGAAATTTTAAAGTAGTCTGAAAGACTAGTCCCTTGCCCTAAAATGAACTAAAAAAAAAAAAGAGAGAAAGAATACACCAATTAACAGATTTCTGCACCAGTGAGGGAGATGGGTTCTCACTTTGTTTTGGGGGAGGCTACCATTTATTTTCAGGATCTCTGAAAGCTTATTATATAGAAGTATGTAAATACAAACTGCACATACTATTTCTTTTAGAATAAAATCAACATTTGGAGTGAAATTTCAAGGGTTTTCAGATCTTCTTTGCTTCCTTATAATGTTAATAAAACACCTGCCTGAGCACAGTGGGCTCCTGGAAGGGGCTGGGCAGTGGGCAGTGTCCAAAAGGCAAACGAACACCACTGCCGCTGCAGGGAACCACCACAGATGGTACCTGAGATGTCTGCATCGGCAAGTCAGCTAGCCAAAACCAAAAATAAAATGAAACAAATATGATTGTGTGTATTTAAGAATATTTGAAGGCAGCTGTGGCTGAATAGCACAGAGAATACTGCAAAGCAACAAACACTCCAGCCTTTGAAGGGAATGCAAATCAGGTGGGAAAAAAGAGGACCAGGATCATCATGGAACAATGAGGACCAAGTCACGGTCAATCCTAAAACTACAGATAAAGACTATTAGACAAATAAGATCAGCACTGATGAGTACTATGTCAGAAAAATTGGTTAAGAAGTGATACTGAATAAAAGGAGGCTATGGTCAAAGACAGTTGATAAGTGTTTTTTAAAAAAACAGAAGAGTATTATCCTTTCAGCAAATACAAGCCTCAATGTTCTAGCCTTACTGAAAGCCCTATGTGACTGAGGCGCCTACAGCCATACATTAAACTTTTCTATATTGTTGATGTCACTACCACCACTCCAAACAAAAACAACCAACCAACCCAAAACCCGCATCCCTGGCTGTTCTTGCACTTGCAGCAGAAATAACTTTTATAGTAGCACAGCAAACCTGTTCCAGACAAATGAAACAGCCATACAGACATAAAGCATCTTATAAGGTCCTATGGATGCATCTCTACATTATGTACAAATCTATCACTGTGTATTTTTTTTATATACTGAAAAACTGACCTACGACTCTCAGCACAGTATCTGTATCCATCTCTAACGGGTTAGGCCTGCTCCCATTTTAGGAGTACTGTGAAGGCTCACAGTGGGGCTCAGCATCCTATTTGGGTACATCAGGAGGTAATACAGAGCTACATCCACCTTGCCTTGACGCCTCCCCACCTACCTTACCCCAGCAGCCACACAGATGAGGGAGGGAAAAAGTCCCTTGACAGCTAAGTTGTCCCTCTTGCACATGCACAGGATTAGCCCCTCTGCCAATATAGCTGTTATCTGCCTAATCCTCCTTTTTGAATAGTCTCCTTCATGCTACGTATCTAGAGTCCTACCCGAGCCACCCTATCAGACTAAGGCCATAACTAGTTCACCCAGAAGATCCAGTTGGAAGCTCTGCGCCTGGGAATGAATCTTTGTCTACAAGATGCCCAGCTTCTCCTGGGTCAGCAGATAGCACAAGCTGAGCCAAGGCGGCAGGGCACTGCTTTGTAAAGGCAGGTACAAGGTCTGAATGTTGTGCCAGGGCTTAGGGGTGCTATGAGCTCACAGACACGGCTTGGGGAGGGCTGTGGCAGGTAAATGTAGTGTGGGCATGAATCACAAAACTGTGGGGAGGAAGGCCAGAACAGCAGGAAGGAGGGAGAAGGGCCTAGACAATTAACATTCACGTTTGCATTGAGCTGTGGTATTAAATCCACGATGAGGTTAGTGCCTAGATGGGAAAATCCACCTTTGACCTACACGCCCTGTGCCATAGCCTACAGCGTTCAAGCATCAGAGCCATTCAGTGCTGGAGCAGGCAGTGTCTCTGGGTGGGCACCAGCCCCCCAGCCCTCATGGGCACTGCTCTGGGCAATTTGGATCAGAACTGATACATCCAAATGTATGTTGAGGCTTTTCGCTGAGCCCCTAAAGAACAACATGAAGCCATGGGCTGCACTTCAGGTCAAGCTGCTGAAAGCGCCCAGTAAGGCTGTAAGACACATCTAGTCCAGCACACCTGCCTGCCCGTGAGAACTCAGGAGTACAATGGTTTGCCCCCTCCTCAATCAAGATAGGAGGAAATTTTAATGATAAAACTATCGTGGGACATCTGTGGTACTCCTCATGCTTCCAAGCACAGAAGTTATTTCTGAGAGCTGAGTGCAGCCCTTTGCACCCTTTGACTAAATTCTGACAGCCGTGTACATGAACAAGCTAGATTTTTGTTACATAAAATAAAGGCTACCATACTTTTTATTGGACCAGGATATCAGTTAGATTCCTAAGAGCAGTTATAATAGAATCAAGTTACAATGTCAGTGTGATAAAAGGTATCACATCATTACTCTGTCCTTTTTACCTTATTCATTCACGGATTGAGGTTTCCTGGATTTCTGTCAAAAGAATTACTCTTTTAAGAATAGAGAAGACCAATGCCATCTTTATACAGTTTGGGAATTCATCTTGAGTAGCCCAGAGATTAACAATATCAGTGATAATTGAGTCAAAGGCATCTATGGAGTACACTAACAACGAAATAGACCATGGAACAAAAGATGGGTAATTCAACAGCACACAACTGCTGAATAATCATTTTAACCCTACCAAGTAGCAGGATGGCAAATAAAATAAATAAAAAATGAATGAGTGTAAAGAAAGGAGGGGGGAAAGAACAGCAACGTACTCAGAGGGAACTAGGCAATTTTGAAGAAAAATGTGTGCAGAACAGAAATTGTACAGCTGTTAACAAGAAAGAAAAATCAATTTTACATCGTATAAAGGATACATTTACATCATTATGATTATGTTGGGAAAGGATTAGAATTTCACTTTCTTCAAAGCATGCTTGCAATGAGTCATGTGATTCTTCCTTATCTGATGATCATGATGATGCATAAAGAATAGCACCTCTCAAGCATCACTTTATTCAGTAACAGACCACCTTGTCTCCCCGAGCTCCCTGTCTGCCAGATCTCATGTCTTTGTTTTCCATAGGTAAATTTAATTAAACCAGCAGAAGCTGAGTTATAATGGTTCACAAATAGTGGTAGTGACTAAAGGGGGGCAGGGGAGAAGTGAGGCAGGAGAGTAGAAAATGTGCTTTTTTTCCAGGAGCTCAGTAGCATTACATAGGCAGATCAACCCTAAAGTTGGCATAAGCAAGTGATACAGAAGAAATCAAAACCCAGACAGCTGAATTCAGATGCTGGTGGCACAGGAAAATGCAAGTCACCATTGTAGAAAACCCAGGTGTCTCAGAAATGGAGTAGTTAAATAACTTTTCACTCTTTCTTTTGTTGTGATTTGAGTCTAAATCTGTTTTCCTCACACAGGGTACCAATTGCTGTGATTTGGGTTACAGCAGTCAGGAAATAACACAGCACAAATAAAATTAAAATAGCAAGCAGCAAAAAGCATTACCATCAGTCAAAGTCTACTGTCCATGCTTTTTCTCCATCCTCCAAAGACCAGACCACACTCCTCCTTGTCTCTACCTCATCCACATCCTTCACCCCAATCTCCCTCTACCACACTCCTCAGAGCTATTTAACCACTTTGTGGGGACAAGCTACAGCTGCACATTGTCAAAGCAAGGCCACAGCTGAATATTATCAGTGTCGATCAACCCACTGTCTTCATTCCTCTACATCTTTAAGTATGGTTTTAAAATGTATTATTCTGATTTGAGTACAGGTATAAAACACGTGTGCAAGGACAGGGCTGGCCAATGCCCAGAAGCCAATACATTCTATCAGCCCAGACAAGAACACTTTCATTTCATCCAATTTCAATCCTTTTAATTTCCCAGCTTCCCCAGAACGGACCAGCAGCCCCATGGGCCATGGCTCCCAAACCAACCCACCCAGACCCACCTCCCTCTCCTGCTCCCCCGGCACAGGGGTGTCTCTGCTGGCTGTAGCACAGCACCTCCGCCACTGCGCTTGCCGAGGAAAGCTCCACAGGAACCAAGTTTGTTGCTTTATCAGTTACAACCACTGTTTTAAATTGCATCTGGCACCATATAAAAGCAAACACAGCTACAGGCTCGGTTATAGTCCCTTCCGCAAGGGGAGAAGGTCTATGGGAGTGGAAAGCCGTGCTCCGCATCACTGGCATTTCCCAATTAGTCTCAAATACTGTCAGAAAGTCAGAAATCAGCCCAGAGGCAACCTGCAATGAGTTGCATATTAGAAATGCCTTCACCTCCTGCCCAAGCACAGGCAATGGCAAGCAATGGGCAGTCATATTCCTTACCATTCCCACCTCTTTGCTGCCTCAGATCTGCATCCCACCCCCTTTCCCTAGGGCAGATGTTAGCCCTCCTCCTTTCATTCTTCCCTGCCTGATCCAGAAGCTCAAAGGCATAGAGGCAGGCCTCGCATTCTGGCTGGCATTGTCCCCTGAATGAGCCAGAACGCTGCAGCACTGTGCCCGCGGGGGGGTCGCAGGGCTCTGCCTCACCTACAGCCCTGGCACTCGCCACCTCCCCATCCTCTTCCCCACCTCAGATGTTACGCTCAGGAAATTTTAGTTTTATTTTAAGGAAAGCTCACAACAAACTTTCAATTAGAAAAATATTCTTAAAGGACCTAGAGAAAACAAAATAAACCATGTTCCGTTCAGTTCGCTCTTCCCACAGCAGCCTTGTAGGTGGGTCCTTCATCCCAGCTGCTCACTGAGAAGCAGAAAGCTCAGCTGAGTTTCCCCACATCCCCACAACATATTTTCCATCGCCTCTGAAGCATGGCTGTCTGCTTCCCAGCCCTTCCTTCAGCCTTTTGGTCTCTCGAAGACACAAGCTGAGCAGATCTGCAGTGGCTCTGCTGGACTCCACCGGTCTGCCCATCCTCAGTCTCTCCCTGAACCCGTTCAAGAATTTCCCCCGGCAAGCTCACCCAGGTTCTCCAAAGAACATAAAGCCAAATTACAGCAAACCCATCAAACACACAGCTGGCCATAGCTGAGCCCTGCAGTAAGGCTGAAAGTGTTGTGGGACCAGAAGAGAGGCAATGGGTCCTGAAGTGCTGCTGAGAGCCCTGGGTAAGTGCTTCCTTTAGCTGAGATGCACTTTGCATGTTCAGAATGAGCCCAGGAATTTGTTATTGTACTACTGTAACTTGAAATAGGCCAACATTTATAGCAGTCAGTGGAGCAATTGCAGCTTTAAAGTTTGACACTGAGGCAAAAACAGGGCTGATAATTACAAATGAGTGATTTTCAGAGTGTGAAATACTGAGGAAAAGTAATAGATTGTAAGTAATGTTTGTCTTAAGGCATATAAGCAGAACTAAGCAGTTAAAAACAATGAAAAAGCGTGCAGTCTGCATGCAATGTATATGCACTATGTGTTGCTTCTGCTGCCTTGTATTCTTTGTAGACATTGTATAAAAAGAGACTTTTTCCTAAATGTGTAACAGCCCAGGTAGCTCTACATCACTTCTTAATATCACCCTTCCATTCCATTCCTTCCTTCCTTTTCTTCAGTCTCCTCCTGTGCATCTTTCTTGTCTCCAGCTTACTTAACTCTGCACTGCAGTGCCGCTGCCTACATCATTTTATGCCAGTTACTGCCTCCAGCTTTTGCTATAACTTCAAACAATCTTTTCTGATTGTACTAATGGCAAGGTCTTAGTAAGTGACTAAAATCTCAGATTCATTCTGAGAGAAAAGAATACCCTCTCAGTTCCTATGTATTAACCACAAAATAACTCCCGGCAGAATATATGATGTGGATACATCACTGCTGGAGAAACACGAGCTTCAGGCTGGGGCACAAGCTGGTGGGAGTGTGTTCGGTTTCAGAGCAGAATCAGCTATCCAATATGAGGTCATTGGTGTGGCTGTGCCCTACTTAAATGCATACACTGAAAGAAAAAAAATGGAGAAAAAACCTACCCTGTTCAGCCAAAGGTAAGAATATAAAGGAGTGCAGTATCTGATGCCTAAACAGCGTGTGGTGGGTGTTTGTTATTTCTCCAAACGCTTTCACTTCTGCTCCAGCTAGTCACTTGGTAATATTGCAAGCAGGAAAGTGCAACTTGCCAGGGTGCAAGATAACACAGAAAAAAGCCAGTTATCGGAACAGTGATAGCAAAAGTCAAATATAAGCTGAGAAAAGCCTGCCTCAAGTTAATGAACTGACATATAGATGAGTTAAAAACAAAAGATGAAAAATCCGTATCAAAATCCCTGGCAGAGCTTCGGCTCTATGGTAACACTCTCACCATGAAAACAGCAGCGCATCAGTTTGAACTGCTCAGGGGATCAGTGGTACCTCTGCCCTGGCGGGGCAGCAGCAGGGGCTGCTTTCTGCCTTCTGACACCCTGCCCAGCTCTTGCTGCTTCACCAGGTGCTTTGTTCAGCGGCCAGGTACGGTGTAGCGCAGGGATCCCAACCCAGTGGGCAAGGTCTACCCTTTGCAGGCCACGGATGACATCTCAGCACAGATTCTCTAGCTGTGGCATGCTTCCTGCAGCTTTTTGCTCTTTAATTACCCAAAGTTTTCTTTTGACTCTGCAGCTCGAGGCAACTAAACCAAGGCAATTCATTTGAAGCATATGAGTAGAACTTTACATTTTAACATTCTTCATGAAAATCAATGCTAAGAAATCCGTATCAATATCTCAAGTCTCGGAAGACTGAACGCCAGCAGCAGTCAGGAGGTCTGACTGGCAGCTACCTTCTCAGGAACTGCAGAAGAATGCTTAATGCTCTGGCAGGCAGAGTCCCATTGCTGTCACAAAACCCAAAGCCTAAAGACCACGTGGCTCAGAGGTATTGGTGTAACAATCTCTCAATTCCATATTATTTTAGTGCAGTGTTGCTAGGTTCTGGGGTTTGTTTTCATTTGTATAGTCGTTATAATGATTTGAAGTAGTCTTTAAATCTTGAAGGATTTTTCTCTAAAAAATGAGCAATGTCTGTCCATTTTACAAGATGTGTTCCTCAAGAGGAGATTGCACTTGAAGTGGAAACTGAGAAGAGTAATCTCACTGGACCACAGGCAGTGTCAAAGATTTCTAGACGTTTTTGCAATGTATTATCCTCTCAAAAGAATACATAGTAGAGTTACCTAATTTTAAGACCATGGTAGAACACTTAGCCTGTTTAAAATGCAGCTAACTGACCTCCCTAGAAGAAATATTGAAGGGTCTTAACAGTGGGAATGAGAAATGCAGACTAAACGCTGGATCTATTGTAATTCCCAAATCAAATCTGCAAAATTGTCTGCGTTTCAGGTTTTGAGAGTGGGTTTTCTTAAGTCATAGTTCTGAATCCAACAGCCTGTGTTCAGGGTAGTGAATTGGTAAATTAAACCGTCTATTGACATTTTTTTAGGCAAAAATGGAAGATAAATTGATTTTCTTAGATGCTGGTATTCTGTAAGATTGAACATCCCCAAAGAGGTTTCAAATGGAGCCTGTTGTCTTACTAATTTGCACACCATGCCTTTTTTTCCCTTTTTTTTTTTTTCTTGATTAAAACCTTAGTAAGGAGCTGCTCAAACCTGGGGAGTTGCTAGGCATAACTGTAGGCCAGCATGTGCCAAATACGCCACAGCATGAAGTCTTTAGTTGTCATCCAGCATCCTGCATGTAAACAATTGGCAAACCTCTTCTCCCCCTACCTCCCAGGACTTTTGTTATTGAATTGCTGCATAGTGTATCTTAGCCTAATTGAACTCATTACTTAAGGGACTACTCTGTCTACACAAGTATTCAGGAAATATTATTCCTGAATAACCAAGTGTAGATTCTTGTGCTGGAGCAAGAAGGGGTTAGCTAGCATACCTAGATAAAATAATGAATAAACAGGTCCTAAATGATGTTCTGCCAGCTTCACTGAATCCAGAGAAACCCCACAGAAAAGCCCCAAGGAGCGATTCCCTTTCCCACACAAGGGTTGGTGTGAGAAGCCCGGCTTCCCAGGAGCAGGAGACATGAACGATGGAACCGCGTAACCTACTAACATCACCTGATGGTCCTTCTGGTTCCAGGAGTTTCCCCACCTTAACCACGGAGCCTGTCACATCAGGATAAGCATTTCCTGAACTGATGAGAAAGTCTAACGAGCAGCTGCCCCCAGGAGCACGCCACTCAGCTTCCCCCAGATGCTCTTGTTGACTTCAGAGAAGTGAATCCTCGTGGGGGAAAATTAAAAAACGCTCATGATTATTAGGGAAAACTGTTGTGTTAATTGCGTAGAAGTATGGTTCTGTTTCTTCATTATGTATATTTTTAAAATCTGGTGCTACTACCTCAAGTTCTCATGTTTTCTGTTGTCTTTTATTCTGGCACTGTGCCCATGTTTGTGCTTACTACTGCTGTTGTCAGGATATCTGTATTAGTTACTTTTCATGTGGTATATGATCCTTTTATTTTCCTCCCATTTAGTACTGGGGGTAAAAAAGCAGAAAGAAAAAGCTACTTATTGTACTCGTTTGAGCTTTACTTCCATCTCAGCATTTTAAGTGAGTAGTTCCATTGAAATAACAGCAAAAGTTTCATTATTCCTTCTTACAGTTTGCTTGTTGCATAGAAAAAATTAGCTGCAAAGTAAATGTAATTTTGATGCAGGTTTTTGGGAAAACTAATAGGCTGGCACTTCAAAAAAAAGTATGGAAACCTAAAATCAGCCTGAAAGAGCCTCCAGATATAAAGGAACCAAGAATGGAACTAGTTATACATGTAACAAGCACAGAGTTGAGGTTTATAAACTGGAATGCATCAGTATGTGAGCGTGCAGTAATCCCAGCCGGAGAAACATTTGGAAATTCTTGTGATTTTCAGCTGGATTTCGCTATATTGTGTGGCGTCTCCTGCTCATAGTCCCAACAAAAGAAATGAATTGGAACTAGGTGGAGGTGCGAGTAGGGACAATGTGACCTGTGCCCAAAAGTGAAAAAAGAAACTAATCTCCACATCCTACAAGGATGGAGGTGAGCATTGAGCAAATCCAGCACTGCCTGAAAAGAAGCACGTGAAGAACGTGGCCATGTATGGGAAGACAATGAAAACAAAGGAATGAGCGTAGCAGCACCGCTCTGCCGAAGAGAAACAGAAGGCACGTTGTCGTGGGAGAAACACTGGCAAACTGCTTCACTAAGAGAGCAGGGGCTGAGGAAGAGGAAGATGTGGGCTGCAGGGACTGCCAGCCTCATTCCACCAACTTCTGTGAGGGTGGAATTGCAGCTCTTGTCTGCATGAACTACTGAACTTAGCATGAACTAATGTCTTAATATAAATCTCATTGGTTGTGGCAAAGCTGTTTGGCATGGGATGGTGGCAGGCTAAATCCCAGGTGAAGGGCTAAATTACAGCTGTGAAGTGATCTAGAAAGTGACGTTGTGAAAGGTAATTTAGCAGAAAAAGGGCAGAAGGCAAGTCCCAATCGTTTTACCTACAAAACTCTCATCTGAAAAGGTGTGTTCCCCTGTTTGAGGCATCTATTCATAACTGTTCTTACTCTTAAAAAAGCAAAAACCCAACCCAGCCTTCCTATGTCAGGCACATTATTCAGGGTATAAAGTGATAGGAACCAAATGGAAATGTGCCCACGCCTCCTGATGACCACATACATCCCTTTATGTGCACCTGTTAGTTGCTGCACACAGCAGGCAATGGCACAGCAGCCCCAGCACCGGAGGTCACTTACCCCCTGCCGCCGGCCTGCCTTCGACACACGGATCACGTCAGCATACCTATAGGTCCCATACGAAGTGTGCGTCGCAGCAGGACAAGCGCCCAGGGTTTGACAGAACGGGCTAGGTCACGGGTGCTAATCGACACATGAGAAAGTCAGCCACCAACAGACGTGTTGGCTGGTGACCAGTGGGGCGGTGGAGAGATGTCCAGAATTCCCAGGGGGAAAAAGAGATTCTTGAGACTAGATTCACCCACCGTTACTCATACCTTTACTCCATGACGTGCCTGAGTGAAATCAGTGAGATAACATCACTGAGGACACCTTAAACAAAGCCAAATCTGAAACTTTCCTCATATTCAAATAAAAAAGACAAGAGTATTGATAGAATTAATTGAGCTAATATATTTAGTGCATGAACAGCTGCTCAAGAGGTTGCTTAACATAGTATAGTAAAGCAGATAATTCTTACCTGTAAAAAAATATTAAATATAGTTTGCCAATCTGGAAAACAAATTACTTTCTGTTCAACATCCAAATGATAGCAAGCATTATCTTTGGAATTATTTAATTATTTATTTTAACATACTTATATACAGTGAGTGACTCATCCTGATATAATAGTTTGTTTCGACATAATCTAAGTAAAGACTTCTATGACTTAGTGAAGTTTTTTAACACATTTGAGACTTAGAAACTTTCCTCGTAAGCCTTCATAAATATAATCATAGCGACAATATGTCTTTTGTTGTCACGATTTCCAGTTTTTGTGTCCCTGCTGAGGGCCAACACCATTGAATGATGTCTTAGTTGCATCTGGAATGGATAATGCTTGAGCAAAATATGCAACACACAGTTTGAAATTAATTCTAAGCAGCTAAAGAAATTTAAAACATACATGTTTTTAGGTACATGTATATTATATATTGGTGTATAATAATATATACACACACATTTATTTTAACGTTTAGCTTTAATAGCAAAAAGTACAGTAGAATTCCACTGATAGCAAGATTTGATTCTAGATTATCCATAGAAAATTGGTGTACTTTTTCTGAAAATCAATACAAGCTCAAAACAAAATGTGATACCAGGTAATTCTCTGCCATGGTGGTCTAAAACCAATAATCAATTTGAACACCTAAATCATTGAATTAAACCCTATAGAAATCAAATAGATACTTGATAATGAAATACCTCCATTGGAAAATGTTACCGAGTAAAATCTGTGTGAATCCCAAGTAGGTGAGCATACAACATTTAGAACATGGCCTCTCAGTCCTGACTGGAGCCCATAGGTACTACTGGAGTACAAATAATAAATAATAGTACATGTACTGTAAACTCTCTAAAATCAGTGATAATACCAAGCATTTTCCATCTTTGAAACACTGTACAAACATAAAACTATTCCTCACAACACCCCTGTGAGGTAGGTACAAAAGTATTACCCCATCTTTACTGATGGGGCAACACATCCCAATAGTACAAGACGCCAGCGGACTGCATGGGGGCATCTGCTCCCCAGCTCCTGGGTTCCCAGAAGTATGCCAAGCTCAAGCAGAACCAGAGCCTCAGTAGCGACTTGCCCACATCCCTAAAATATGTCAGTGGCACAGCCCAAAGCTGTTGGCTTTCACATTTGTCACTTTGTCAATTGGTTGAGACATTCTCCCTTCTGAAAAAATAAAGTACTATACATTGATGCTGCACCATGCACAAACATGTATTCATAAATCTGCTGATACTGTTAATATCTGCAAAGGGAAGGCATGTCCCTGCAAGTGTCTGCCTTGTGTAGCAGAGCCATAGCAAGATTCCCAAATCCTTCCACTTTTATGCATAAAAGTTACAGGTTCTTTTACTCGCTTCTGTGAAACAGGACTGATTATTCAGTCGACGGCACCACATTCTATATTAAGGGGCACAGTCTTTTTTTTTTAGATTCAGCTTTCAGGACCTCCTTTAAAACTGGGATAATCCTGTGGTATGTACTAAAATATATGTATTCTCTTTTCCCTCTTTTTAAAAATAAAGTCCAGAATGTTTTTGCCTAGACATACTTTTAATATACTATCTAGCTAGCTTTGATGACATGTACGGGAAAGCAAGCCCTCTGAACCTGGAAGCAGTCCCTCCTGCACTAGGATAAACCTGGAGTCCCTCCGCCGAAGCCCACAGCATTTCGGGGGTGTAAAAGCAGGCGCAGCGAAGATCGGCCAGGACTTTCATCCCCCTGACCCTCTGCAGCTGCCCTGTACCAGCAACGCAGCAGCGCGTTCGTCAGCAAAGCCTGCGGGCCATACACATACCTGGTCACATCGCTGACGACTTCGTCATTCATTATGCTAGTGTTACACATAGATACAAAAACCAGGCAGCTCTTTTGACTTCTGCAGAATTAAAGAGAAAAAGGTAAAAAAATGAAACACAGTATCTTACGAATGACAGAGTACGTGCAGAGAAGTAAATTAAAGGCAACACAAATACAGCATAAATTCAGATTTAGAAAAACAAAGTTTTTGCCAAGATAGAAAGCACAAAATAGGTGAAGGAATGGATAACAGAAAGGACAAAATAGGTAAAGGAATGGGTAATAGCTTGAGAAATACTTTGTACAAAAGGAAAAAAAAAATGGGCAAAAAAGTAGTCATGTCAATCATTTATCATAAATGCTCTCTAATAACTCATGGCAAAAATATAAGTGAAGAGTTTAAAAGCCTTGCTGGAATTTTCATGTTGTAAAATAACCTTCCCCTCAAAAAAAATTGTAACTGGCCAGTTTTCTGATTATCTAGAGCTCCTCCATGGCTCTGTTTTTAAATATCTGTAATTCAGCAGACTTTGACCATTTTCATCTGTGTAGCACATCTTATTATTTAACGTCTTCCTATAATAAGAAAAATAACCCATACATATTTAAAAATAGATACCATTCTGCTTTTGTCCTTTTTTGGGGGGGAGGAGGGGAAAGCAGGTAATTTTCCTCCTGTGTTTTGAACAGAACCACAACTATCAGCGCTCCTTCGCTTTCCTCCTCTTTTGCACATCACGTTCTCTCTCAGCAGGGCTCAGGGATGTGCATGCAGCAACACAAGCACAAGCCTATTGTTGTGGAGTCACCAGAGGGAACTCGTACCTTCTTTGGGTAGGTCTTATGAAACAGAGTATCTTTATAACAAGGCCACTGAAAGATGATTAGTACAGATTTTTTTCTCTTTTCTTTATCTTTTGTCTGTTTCAAATGCAGCAGGCATTCATCACTGGATTATAACAGCTTGAAGCTTACTCAAACATACAGCTTTTTTTGCAGGAGATACTTAATCACATGCCTAACCTTAAGAATGTAAATATTTTCATTTAAATCAACATGAAAAAATAATTTGGTTAAAGTTAGACATGCTTTGATAAATTAGAGTCTTGCAAAAAAAGAAGAAACAAAACCATGGGTTTAAACATACAGGTTATGTCATTTGGAATGAATGGATGCGAGTTGTTGATTTTTTTCTTTTCTTTTTTTTTTCTTTTTTTTTTTTTTTTGTATTTTAGAATTTGAACTGCTCCTGATAAACTTCTTCCCAAATTTGATCATGCAGTGTATCGTGAATATTAGGCAGATGTTCCAACAACATGAAAAGAAGGCTTTTTTTGGTAGATAGTACATGGTAAGTGTTCAGAAAGCAGTCAATTTGAAGCAGTAGTCCTTCCAAAAGCTGTTTTCCCCCCTCCAAAATATTTTGGGGTTTTGTTTTTCCTACTGTCTTGTGAATAATGCTTTTATGATTTATTTTCATTGGAAAAGAGACTTTAATAATTCTACCCCTTTGCACTGTTAATATATATTAGAATAGCATTTGAATAATAAGGTGTCGCCCTTATTCCGATTTTCAGATGCGACGATTAGAAGTCATTGACACCAATCTACCACAAGTGACCTTAGTCTCATATCTTGCTCTGTTATTAGAATAATCAAGGAACGCAATTCAGAAATAATATTACATCCTGCATTTTATTCAATTCCATATGACAAAAATAGTAACCTAGACTAAGACATCCATTTCAATCAGTAGATGTGTCAAGCCAACAAGATTTAATAATAAAAAATATTGGATCTAGGTAACAATTCCCAGCTGGTTCAGGGAGGCTCCTAGCCCTACATGGTATCACAGTATAAAAATAGTGTCTCTCTTCACCATGCAGAGAGGAATGACCTAACCCTGAATACAAAATGGGGTCAGTCTTACTGTACCATCTTCAACCATCTTATTTACAACACTTTACATCTTTTTTCATTTTTTCCTTTTTCATTTTTTCTTCTCTTTTTTTTCCTTTTCTTTCTTTTTTTTTTTTTTTTAAGTTATACACGTCCTTTAGGGAACAGAGATAACACTACATGGTACCAAATACTACCCAAAAAAAAAAAGTCACACCAAAAATGACACAGATAAATAAAAACATTCAATTGCTGAAATACAGCAACATTAAGCCACCTCAGTTTTCCTTTTTTTTTTTTTTTTTTTTTTTTTCCCAATGCTTGGAAACACCCCTAACCACCCATGCACTGTGGCAAAAAAAGATGTTGTATTGTAGAGGCGTTACAGATACATAGTTTTGCTTATATATAGATAGATATATCTATATATCTCTATCTCATCACTGCAGGAAATGGAGCTGTAGAGTTCATTGTTCATTTCCCACAGAAACAAACAGCTAATAAGTCTTTGAACCTCTCTTCACTCCATTACATGATGGCAGAAATAGTCCATCCTCTTACAGTAATGGTTTTTGTTGTGTAAGAAAGATTGTCCTATTTTTCAGCCTCAACTGAGAAGACCTCACTGTCTGATTTGTTCTTCAGGGGCATAAAACTCCTTGCGCTGTTACCCAGCTACCCATCATGTCCCTCAAGCAATTCTGCCGGACGGAAGTTCATGGTGTCAACTCCACCATGCTCGTAATGCACAAAAATGAGGTAGTACACAGAACGGTTACTGTTCAAGTTTCGATTAAGCCCCAGTCTCCTCAGCATCCCCAGCCTAGCTTCCGAGTGGAACCATTCCCTTTATTTACTTGGTGTAATTTAAACAATGCAATCAACAGAAAATTATATTTGATTAATCAGGGTACATTGTGCTTTGGAGCGATCTGAGAAGATAATCAGCCAGGGTTGGAAATGCAAACAGAACAATTGTCTATTACTACTGCTCACGCTGCCCAAGAGTCCTTACTTCGTTCCCGTGCTATTAGGCAGGCGACATTGTTCTCGTGGGTATGTGTGAAAGGGACAGAACAGATCACAGCAAAATTAAACCTACGCAATGCTCTCCTTCCTCTACCTTAGACTCATATTAGTATCACACTCCTAAGATAAATGCATCAGAATTCTGTCAGGGGTGGTCACTCTTTTAAGTGGGCTTTGTAGAAAAGTGAAATGAATCATTTCCATTTAAGAAATGGCAGGCCCCATATCTCCTAAGGATCTGACAGTTCTCTGCGGCTTTTCTGCTTAGTTAATAGAGATCTCTCGTTGTTCGACCTTAAAACAAAACAAGAAACTGCAACAGGGTTCTCCTCCTTATTCCTCAAGTCAAAGTACTATTTATAAAATAGTTTACATCTTTGTTCAGTTTCAAATTATAGACAAACCTCCCTAATACAAAATACTAAAAGTGCAATAGTATAAATTAAGAGTTTGCAACCACATTATACAAACATTACCTTTTTATTATACAGCTTTGATAACATGGAGTATTTACTCACAACCGTTTATAATGTTGTGAATAACTTACGGTGCTAAGGTTTGTCTGTAACTTGTTTTCCAATCATTGAGCTAAAATCCACACTACATTTTTTTTTTCATTTAATAGAACAACTGTCCACATAGCAGCTACAAATATTTAAATAAAAAAAAAAAAAAAAGGTTTGTTACTGACAGGTACTTGCACATGAAAAGCATGCTACCTTTCCCAATAAAACTTCACAATTTTGCCTGAATTGAAATAAACCACTTATTTATAGTAAAACAAAACTTGGTTTTTTTTAAAAAAAGGGAAAAAAAAGAAAAAAAAAAAGAAAAATCACATAGCCAGATGTATTTTGCAGTACAAAAGCTTCATTTAAGTTTGGGGCTAGTATATTGTCTGTTACCCGCATAATCTTAACATTATAAATACTACAGACAAGGATACTGTAATAATACACAGCATTGGGGTACTAAATCACTTATTTAAGATTAAGATTCCTAAAAACATAGTCCAAGTTGCTAACTAATTGGAACAAAACCAGCAAATAAGTGTGACAGAATGCCGTAATGAAGCCCCCTCTCTCAGGTGACAGTAAGTTTTGTAAGAAGCAAAGTGGACGCAGACTAGCCTCTTTCTGTTTCTAATAAAGTTATCCCATGATTTGTTTGTTTGTTTGTTTTCTGTTAAATTAAAAGGTTTCAAAGTTCTTGGTAACAGTCAAACTCACTGTTGAAAGAAGTACCATGCAGATCTTGCAAGACAACTTTTCAGCAGCCACAAAGTTATGTATTTCTGCTATGGGTAAGACTTTAAAGGGAACCTATGCATTTAGGTCAGGAAACTAATGCTTAGCTTCAAAAGCTGTACACGGAACAGGACAAGTGTTGTGCCGAGGAGTGGTCCAACAGTTATTCAGAATGAATGCTTTTAATTTATGCCAATCTCTTTATTATCCTCAATAAATCTGGTGAATGGACGACTGGCTCCCGTTTCCGAGCTTGCTTTGTCCAGACCGACAATGGGAGGGCTGCTGCCCGTGCGAGCTTTGTCCATGCCACCGGTAAGGTTACTCAGAGGCGGGATGGCACCTCCGCCGAGACTTACTGGGAGCTGGGGGATGCCTCCGTTCTGTATGACAGAAATCTCATTGTTCTTCATAGCGAGTCCGTTAGTGATAGCCGCAGCATATTGGTTCCAAAAATTGGGGTCAACGTTCATGGCCCGAGCTGCCAGATCCTTCTGGAACATCTCGGAGAACTTGAGTGCGTCGCCGCCGAGCAGAGCCATGGGGTTTTCCACAGAGAGGCGGCGGCCACGGCGGGCAGGGGCGTTATTCCACATGTGGGTTCCCATGTGAACCTGCGGAGCAGACGGGAACAAGAAGCACCCCCAGATTAGCACGTTCGGGCAAGCGGGCTGGCCTGAAAGGCTCGCTCTTACAGCACCACTTGCTTTCGTTAAAAAAAATGACTTTTAATTCGCATGGAAAACAAATCAATTGCAGTTAAGACACAGTTCTAAGGCCCCGGTCAACCTATACAGAGAAAACCCAGCACCACAGTAATTTTTCAGTGCACATTTGTCCCTTCTCAGTGAGGGCAAAGGTGGCACCAAGAGGATGAAGAGCACGTAACTGCTAGGCCAGGCAACCCTACACACGAGCTGCGAGCCCTCACACGCTGAGGCTTACCCAGGGCATTACTCGTGGTAGCAGGCAGGCGGGTTTTGCTGCCCTTCCCCTTTTTGCACCTTGTCTATTTTCATAATGTTTTATATCATGCCAGAGGCATGGATTACTTTGCTAAATTTCATATTTTCAAAAAGGACGCATAAAAACGTATTCCCCAGGCTGTGTCCTGATGGTTAAGCAGGCTGCGGGAATGAAGGCGTGAGTCCCGTGGCAGCCCACCGTACACCAGTGGGAAGCAGCTTTCTCGTCTGCCACGGCTGTGAAGCAGGGCAGAAAATGGAAATTTGAGAGGCACCCCAGGGGCTGAGCAAGCTCCGTGCTTCTCGTTTATGCCGAGGTGGTATTTTTGCACCGATAGTTGGCAAGAGCTGCCCAGACATGTCCATCGGCTGGCTATGCGTGCCACCACGCCTGCCAGGGCAGCGGTGACGTGCATGCACATTCTCTCGCAACCAGCTCCGCAGTGCGCATCATTGCCGGCTGCTCAGCCCGCTGCACATGGCCCCTCTCGCCAGCACAGCGGGAGCACAGCGACCACCGCTACCCAGCCAGCACCACCTCGCAGCTCCCTCCACTCCTGCCTTCGGGGCAAACGCTCAGCGCTAAACCCTGTCGAGTTCAAGCACAGTGCCTTAACACCCCCCCCGAGCCTTTACAGTTTTATTTGGCCTCTTACCTTAAGATTCCCCTTTGTGGTAAAAGCTCTACCACAGATTGTGCAACCAAACGGTTTTTCACCGGTATGGGTGCGCTCGTGTATCTGCAGTGCACTTGCTGAGGAGAAGGTCTTCCCGCACGACTGACAGTTGTGCTGCTTGGGAGTCCGGCGAGGGGGGGGTGCCAGCATAGGGGTGATCCCCGGACTCATCACTGTCTGTGGTGCAGCAGGAACCTGGATTCCAGCTGGAAGCGAGGGAACCTCACCCAAAGAGATCGGCTTGCTGTGACCATTCACTTCCATTTTGATCATGGTAGGTGCTGTACTGGTGACCAGGCTAGGAGTACTTTGGCTGGGACCTAGAGTAAAGTTGGGTTCAAATAACTGAGAAGGCAGCTCTTTTAATTTGTGCGTCAGTAAGTGCTGTTTTAAATTACCCATAGTGGAACACCCACGACTGCAGACTGTACAAACAAATGGACGTTCTTTAGTATGGCTGCGGTAGTGAATTTCCAATGCACTCTTACAAGCAAAAGGCTTGCCACAGATATTACAAACAGTACTTTTAAACTTACCACGTTCTCTGTTCAGGAACAGCAGGCTAAAAGGAGCCTCCTCTTTGATGACTGGTCTTCCCGGGTTGGTGGATGTCAGATCTAATGCGCCTCCATTTTCAGTGGCGGGTGGTGGGCTGTCTGGTTTTTCTGTCTTTAATTGTATTTCTTGTGGCTCTTCCTGGTTACTGAGACCGGGGGACTTTGATCTGAAACTCTCGCTATTGCTATTTACAGGAGACAGAGCTTGCATGGAGGAAGAAGACTCTGACATCGCAGGGCTGCCTGCGCTCTGGCTTTCAAGATCGCCCACGGCTGATGAGGAGTCGTTGCTCAAATGGTCGCTTTCCCCTGATCCATTTTCTATGGATTTTAAACTGGTCAGCTGCTGACAGTTCATGACAGAATCAATCATTTTCATTTGATTCTCCAAAGCAGCAATACTGGAGATCACAGAAGGTGGCGAGGAAGGACATGACCCAGAGTAAGAGATGAGGGGTTTGGATGAGTCACTTGCCGTGTCCTTTAGCTCCGGGTCCTCCTCCATAGAATTTTCATCAATGTCATCATCAAAGTTGCTCAGGGTGTCAACGTTCTTCTCATCATAGGAAAGCTCTGAGTCCATGGCGTCCTGGAAGCCCTCTGGTAGCGGCGTGTTTGGAATTTGCCCGCCCATATGCATACGAATGTGCTGCTGAAGAACAACCGCATTTGTAAATTTCTTCTGACAAATGGGACACGAGTGCTGTACTCTAAGTGGTGGCTTCGCTCGATGAACTCCAAAATGTGTTTTTAGATTGCCTTTTGTAGTAAAGGCACGTCCACAAATTTTGCATTTAAATGGTCTTTCTCCTGTATGCGTTCTGTAATGCATCTTGAGAGCGCTCTGACAACTAAGCACACGGTGACAAATGACGCATTGATTTGGATCTGTCATCTTCTTATCAATGTTCTCCACGAGCTGTTGTAGTTTTGAGGTTTCTGATGTTTGCATAGAGTCTAGCAGACCACCGAATGGAAACTTTGCCTTGAACTGGTCGGACACTGCTGGAAGCACAGGGTTTGGGAGGCTTGTTGCAACGCTGCTGTCCGTAACAGCCGTAGAAATTGAAGATGTGGAAGCTGTGGAAACTTGCCCGCCCACAGAAAGGTCCCCAAGCCGCGTGCTTGTGGGAGGCAGAGTGACGGGTTCTGCCTTGGGCAGAGCTGAGCCGCTCTGGACAGGCTGCGGGGACTCGGCAGAGGCTGGAACACCTGACTCTGAAGTGTTGAGGCTTGGGGACAGAGAAGTGCATTCGCTGGAGGCAGGAGAAGGCCTCTGGGGTGACCTGCTCATGGGAGTGATGCTCGGAGAATCACCGTAACTGTTCACACCAGGTATAGTGGGGGGCAGCTGGAGCCCGATGGAAGTCGGGACGGTTGGTAAAACGGGTTTGCTGTCTAACCACGTTGTGACTGGCTTCTCTGGGGGCAGCGACATCCCGTATGGGATTCCGGAGCAGGTGGGCACATTATCGAGGTATTCTGGAACGGGATACGGGTTCATCTGAATGTGAGGGTATTTCTCTTTATGCCTCTGGAAATGAACTTTCAGGTTGCCCTTTGTGGAAAAGCGGTTTCCGCATATGTTACACTTAAAAGGTCTTTCGCCTGTATGCGAGCGGAGGTGAATTTGTAAAGCACTGTCACTTCCAAAGACCTTGGCACAAAATCGGCATTTATGTTTAAAAAAGGGATCCTCGGAGCTTGACTTGGGTTCAAACACCGACACGTTCGGTGGTTTCCCTTTGCGGTGCTTCATAAGGGCGGACAGAGGATCCAGTGCGTTAGCCGTCGCAGCAATGCTAACCAGCGGGTTGGGGAAGATCACACTATTTGACGAGG